>NC_141704.1:36203797-36334726 GCF_971803275.1 Cyanistes caeruleus | reverse complement strand
ATCACATATCACAGAGAAATTCTGTGAGGATCTCTTTTTTCAGCAAAAAGCAGTTGAGTGGGCTGTGGCTGTGCTCAGAAAGTACATGTTAATCTGACAGTGGAGTACAGCAGGGCAGAGTGATACAAGAGGAAAACTTGGTGACATTTAATAACCAAAATCGTTGCAAAGCAATATCAATGTGATAGATGAGCACTTGAAACCATATCCTTTTGTTGAATACTGTAAAAAAACCCTGTTACATGTTCCACTTCTGGTATTTCACACATCACATGGAAGGAAGGAATGACAAGTTTCTCCACCAAGTGGGAACAAAACTTACTAATATTCAAGGCAAAAGAATCTATAAAAAATAGTGGATGATTCTCAGAAGAATGTTTCTAAAAGGAGACACTGCACAAAAAATTTCATTTAAAAGGAATGATTTGCCCTAGCAACAACTCAGCTTCCCCCAGCATGAGACAAGACCAGAAAGCAAATGAAGTGTATGTTCTGTTTTCTAACCTCTGTATAGAATATATATATATTTCTGAACAAAGCATAATTTTTAAGATACTTCAGCTTGTCTCTTTCCTCATTCCACATAGAAGATCACCTATGCTCTTTTTCAACTTATGTTTCAAATCCAGAAAGAATGGAATTCTTTTATGTTCTCATAAGAAATAATGTAAAATAAAGGCCCCCTACCCAAATGGCCTCTTTCAGTTTTCACTAAATCTCTTGTTAGGCTGTAGGGACAAAAAGTGTACAAAATTAAGAATGTCTGGAACATGTCTCTGTCTGTAGAACAAAATTTAAATTCTAGATATAGGTACATATACAGTCATGGAAAATTACATTCAGATTTACAACTCTGTGTGGAACATTCACTGAAATTTTATATAACTGCTTACATGTGACAATATTGAAACTAATCACTAAAAATCATAGTTTTTTAGCGATTTTGCAGCTCACCACATCTTTCAGTTATAAATACTGATTGGGGAAAATGAGAGAATAAAAACCAAATTAATTGTAATCACTTTCTCCTAATGATTTATTTGGAGGTTGCAAATGTGAGAGGATAACCATTTCAATTCTTTTGAAAGTATTTACAAAACATAAATGATCTTTAAAAAAATCTACACAACTATGTGCAAAATAATTTAGCTAAGAATAATAACTTTCTAAGTATATTTAATGTCTCTAAAAGTTGTTTGCTGTTCACAAGTAACTGTATTTACTTTAAAAAGTAATATTACACACAGGATGCTTAAAAGAAGATGTGAAAAGAAGGGCAGATATTCAAGTGACTAAATGTAGGAGTATATGACCATTTTAGACACTATAGGGTATCCAAAATAATTGCAAAGGCTGACAGGTGTGACACACAACTGGGAAACCCTTGTCTTTCTTGTGGAGCAGCAAGAGGTCAGAAACAGTACTTGTAGTATCCAAGTTGGTCTAGACATCTGGTTTGGCACTTGAATTGTTTCTTAGAGGTCAAATGGTAGCAGACAAGGAGTACTGAGGGTAGATGTAGACATTACATCTCAGAGCATCCTTTATTGTAGAATAAATAATTTCATGTGTGCATACTCCCCACTTCAGATGACTTACATACACTTACTTTAAATAGGAACTGAAAATCTGTTATTATTTTAAGTCATGATTGTTGATATGTCTACCAAAAGAGCCATCAAGAGGCCAGATCACCTGAGCACCACAAAGCATGAAAGGTAGGCTGACACTAGGTATCAGTTTAGGATATTTTGTAAACATATGTGCATTTGAAACATGGAATTAACCTATTTTAAATTAACTGTTACTGCTAGGAGAGCAGCAGTCATAGTTAGCAGTCAACGTGTAGCTTTATTAAGCTACTAGCATGCAGAAAAGCACTTGCTCAATTTTAGATATAGTTAAAGGAAAAACAAGCATTAGACTACAGTTGCTCAGACATGGAAGAGTGCTGAATGGCATTGGAAGACAATTACAAACTTTCATGCTCCACCACAAATGACACTTTACAGAGCTCTCTTATTGTATAAATACAACCAAATAAACAAAAATATTATTATGAAAAACTGTATGACTCATCAACTAGTTGCAGGACAGAAGCTCTCAGAGACCAAGAGGCACAGTTTAATGTAATTAAAACCCCTCTTACACAATGAGCTGGAAAGTCACACAACGCAAATGCTACACATAGAAACTGAATAATTTGGTTTCTGCTAGGATCATGCAAGAGTTAGAGGACGGAGTTTCATCAGCTCAGTAGCTGTGGCAACAGAGTACATTACTACTCACCATACTGCTCTTCAAACAGAAGGTAACACTCAGCAGCTCCAGGCCAGAGCTAAGTGTAGGAATGGCCTCTAACCTGCTTCTAGGGCTAATCAGCTGCCCCAGTTTGGGTTGACTAGTTGAATTCACCTGGTTTATTTTGCTTGAGAGGGATTAAAAGTTCTCACAGAAACCCTTCTGATGAAGCCATATCTGGGGACACCCTATGAAGGAAGTGCAATGACAGAGGTGCTGGTCACACCTTCTGCTACTTCCACAGAATTCTGCCATTCATGAAAGGATGATATTCTCTGCAAAGAACGGATCAGCTGTTCTCTCTGAAACAAAGGAGGCAGATATCACCCAAAGGCACCAAATAGCCCTGCTTTTCACATATGGTACACCTACTAAGAATAATATTTTATTAACTAGTGATAATAATGTGCACGAGGATAATAAGTATTAGCAAGGTCTAATAAAGAGGTTTAATTTGTCAAGCTAAAAGCACTAAGATAGTACAGCTTTCAAAAATGGTCTCCAGACCATTAGAAATACATATGTAAGTTTGTTTAAGAGTCCAAGAACTGTAAATCTTTAAATAGGAAAACAGAAACTCAGTCTAGGGGATCAGAAAAGAGACTAATATTTGTGTGAATTATACCATTCTAGTCCCATAATTTATAGACCAGATTCTGTTCAACTAACAGTCTGATCAGAATGCCAGGAATAATAGATGGTAGAATTTCATCCAGTCATTGTCACATCTTTAATAAGTAAATGAATTTTCCTAAGTAATTAGATATTTTAGATTTAGAAAACATCCTTTCCAATCATGAGTTATTTACTTTTCATCTACAGTGCTTCAAGACAGGTGGTAACAAGTTCATTAGGGCTTAAACCAGATACATCTGAAGCAAGTCTGGCCTAGTAAGTTATTATTGCTTCATTCTGTTCTAATTTATTTCTGTTACATTCTGAACATTCTGTTGGTATGTTCATCTGTGAACTAAGGCCTCAAACCAGGCAGATCTGATCTCCCTATCATTTATATATTTCTGCTATTTAAGCAAGTGTGCTTACATTTCACCTGAAGAGACAAGAGATCACTGAGATCTTGTTTTGAAGATGGGAAGAATCTCCATCAACAGGGAATTTCCTTACAAAAGCAAGGTGAAGAGATGTAGCAAGTTGTCTAACTTACCAAACATACCCAAGAGAAATAAGAGTGCAGAAGTAGTTCGTTATGTCAATCGTAAGTAATAAATAATCGCAGAAACAATATTATGATTGCTTGAATTAGCATATTCTTCATTTGGAATAAATTGGAAATCAGATAATAATGGTCTCCTGAGAAATTTAAAACACATCACTTTTTCTCTCTCTCTAAAAGCAAACAAGCACAGCTCAGCATATCAGATAGCACTATAAAATATATACCAGGAAAAAAAATCTGCACATGATCTCTTTCTTCTGCTAGATTTTATTGTTAAAATAATGAGAAATTACAATGAAAACATTTTAATCACTTCTCTGATTAAAAGTGGGCAAACAACATTTTCTTGTAAAAACAGGAAAAAGGGAAGAAGGGAAGGCAGAAAGGGTAGGAAGAAAGAAAACCATTCTGATGACCACAGATAGTAAAACCAGAAACTCTTGATGAGACTTTCAAATTACAATTGTTCCCAAAAAGGACTTTTTTGAATCTGCAATGTGGTTTTATGCTTTTTTAAATTTTTTTAAATTTTAATTAACTTGCAAGAATTTCATGAAGATACAAAGATGAAATGTCAAGTATTTAGACAATGCTTGTTTCCTGAAAGCATTTTTATGGAAGCATCAATTATAAAGAAGCACAGTAAAAAAAAGTAAAGATGGTCACTCCTAGAATAGGTTGCCTTGAAAATTACAGTGTTTTTAGCATTTCACCTTAAGTTAGTTAATCATTCTTTCTATCTGCACCAACTGAAATGAAAGAAGGCTGGTGAGGGTGGTGAGAATAAGTGACATGCATTAGGTATTTCCAAGGAGAATGACAGGAGTTCTTAAATGAATGTGTAGTCAGCTACCC
Organism: Cyanistes caeruleus; assembly: GCF_971803275.1. Classification (NCBI taxonomy): domain Eukaryota; kingdom Metazoa; phylum Chordata; class Aves; order Passeriformes; family Paridae; genus Cyanistes; species Cyanistes caeruleus. The sequence continues at coordinate 36,330,393 of NC_141704.1, read as the reverse complement.
AGGAGTCCCATGTCCCATATGCAATGGAACATGTATACTGGCCTCTTTCTAGTCCACTTAACAGATAAATGAATTTTCTTCAAATCTTTAGATGGAAAAAAAAGGCACTAAGCTATTAAAATCTTCTCTTCTCAGAGAATACATGGTGGTCCAGAATTTAAACTAAGTGGGACAGCTACAGTACTGGTAAACAAAGAATAAATCTGCACAGAGGGAAGAGACCTATATACTTTTTTTTCTGAAAGCAGCTTCTTTTCTTCAAAGCATAACTTGGACAAATTAAAAAAAAAATCCAAAAACCATATGAGGATATATTATGTATTTCCAAACCAAAACTAACTCCACAGGTATGAAAACTGATCAGTGAAGTTTAAAAGTAAATTTTAATTGTAACCTGACTTAAGTTCACCGCACAGTCAAACTATCAATATGAAGAACTAAACGTCTGTCATTTGTAAGTACTTTCAAACTATCTCTAATCAATCTGAACTTCAATTGCTTTTGTCATTTGATAGAATCCCAAGACATGCAGTAATCATCACAGAGAAGTACAGAAGTTTCAATCAAAATAACTGCCTGCTTTTTAAAAGTGGGATTTTTCTTCTACATCAGTGTGGTGGTTTCACATTGATTGATATTTGGGGAAAAAGTAAGAAAACACCATGGAAGTGATTTCTTTGAGAGAAGCTGCTGGGAACTTCCTCTATGCTCAAGAAAGGCCAAGAGCTGGCTAATTCCGAGAACCGACAACATTTTGCACCATTTAGAAATTAGATCCGCCACTGTGAGATCCACCTTTTAAAAACCACAAACCTGGGACATTTTTTCTCCTTGCTTCCAGCCTTGAAAGCTGTTGGAGCTCTGGTGAGGCCAGCCACATGCCCCTGCGGCCTGTGGGGCAGGGCCAGGCCCCAGCGGCTCGCAGGGGGATGGAGGCTGTGGGGCATGGCCGAGGTTGGACCAGGCCATGGCTGCTCACATCTTGCCAACACTAAAACACCCCCTGGCCCACACTGACAGCTCCAGGCTGAGCCTCCCCTCCCAGTGGCTGCTGGACACAGGGAGGGGCCCAGGACAGCCTGTAATCCATCATCATGACTGTGGCGGCCACTGCCTACATCCATCTGCAGCCTGACAAAATTTAACTCTTTCACTACACAGATGAGACCTGCAGACCACGATTCTTTCCTCAAGAGGAAAGGACAAAGTGGGGACATGTAGAAAACAATGTGAAAACACTGAGGTCAGTAAAGAAAGAGTCAAGCCCTAGACAGAAGGGGAATGAGGAGATGCCTTAGTGTTGGGCTGAAATATTCTTTTTACCATTGGCCATGTAGATGACCAATGATACACTGAAATATTTTCTTTAATTCATGAGAGTATGGAGGGATGAAGCATTCAAACTGTAGATGTGAGCAGAAGCATCCATTAATGAAGCCAAGCAGATGCTGGAGTAGCTGTGATCCCATGAGAAGCTTGAACAGAGAGATGAGAGTTGATGAAGACCCTCTGGCCCCAGGGAGAGAAGAAGAAAACCTCTGTTCCCAGAGATGATCACAGAGACAGATGAAGAGAACTTTTCCTTTGAAAAACTCACCTTTAATATAATACCCCATGAGTTCATGGCTCATGGACACATCTCTAGGAGGGCTGTGAAAATGGGAGGAATTTCACAATGGCAGAACTTTTCCCAGGCAGCTGCTACTCAGAACTGAAAAGCCACAAGAGAACTGTTCCTTGTGGAGAAGTCCCCATGACACAGCAAGAGAAAACTCCTCTCCCTACAAAAACTGATGAAAGACTATTGTATAGTTGGCGTCTGATCTAACATCCCAGGTTTTGTCTCTACATGTTTAGTTAGGGAAAGAAAGAAGTCGGGCAGGGGGAGGAAATGTGCTTTGGAAGTTTTATTCTGATGCTTATTCTTTTAGTTCTATTAATAAAGTTTCTTTATACCTTTTAAGTTTTGAGCCTGTTTTGACCTTCTCCTAATCCATATCTCACAGCAAAGAATGAGTAAGTGATTTTAGCCAGTGCTAAACCCACCACACTATTGGTGCATTGGCCAGGAAACTCAAATTGGCAAATCTAAACCACTATAATCAGGTAAACCACACTTCTACTGGAGCCAACACAGAAGTGTTTATCAAACCAAAGACAATGATCCAGAATAAGTCAGTCATTTCAAAGGTCTGATTCTTTTTGCCAGTTTCTGAAGTCTTAGTTGAGGAAGACTATTTAAACAGAAAGGCCATCACTCTTGTATGACTTTACTTCACAGTTCTCAGGTGAAGGGTGGCAGAGCAATATTCATCCCCTACATGGCTAATCCTATAAGAACTCCTGTGGGAAAGTAAGAATTCTTAGTTTTGTGGTATGAGTTCTTAATGTATCTTGGCAGTTAAGAGAGACTGACTCATAGAAAGTAAAAATATTTCATCTTCATTGTGGGGATGGAAGTACCTCTATACACCAAGACATGAGAGGTCCATACTGAGGAGGTATTTTGCTTCTCTACTCCCCTCTGGTGAGACCACACCTGGATCCAGCTCTGGAGTCCTCAGTAGAGGGAAAAAAAAGGACCTGTTGGAGTGGGTGCAGAAGAGGGCCACATAAATGAACAGAGAAGTGAACCACCTCTCCCATGAATACAGGTTGAGAGAGTTGAGGTTGTTCAGCCTGGAGAAGACTGAGTGAAGACATTTAATTCAATAATTAAATGGGGATTAGAAGAAAGATGGAAAGAAGAAAGACAGAATTTTTAGTGCAACTGTAGCAATAGGTCAGGGGGTAATGGTTTTCATCTAAAAGAAGGAATATTCAAACTAGATAAGAAGAAGTAGTTTTTTACAATGGGGGTGGTGAAACACTAGAAGAGGTTTCCCAGAGAGCAGTGGATGCCTCATTGCTAGAAACATTTGAGGCCAGTCTGGATGGAGTTTTCATCTGGTCTAGTAGAAAGTATCCCAGCATGTTGCACAGGTGTCCAACTGGATGACCTTTAAAGGTGCCTTCCAACCCAAACTATTCTATGAATTTTAAATTTGTGCATGAGACAAATGTTCCCAGCTGATTAAAGTGGACCAAAGCTTCAGGCAGGGCTGGTCTGTCTCCTTCAGAATCTGACAGGTGTGGTACAATGTATTTTAGAAAAACACACAGCAGTTGGTAACACAAAATCATGAATTCAGGGTCAGAAAGTGCCACTTCTATCTGCCCTGCACATAAGAGCATAGAATAATGTGGCTCATCTCCCTGAATATATCTGATACTAAGACACTAAATGTGGAAATCAGTTCTCAGTTTTAATCATGGGATGATTCTTTCACAAATTAGTGTTTGTCAAAGAATTTTTAAAAGGCAAACCCCCTTTAAACTCAGTTTATTTCTATTTCACACTATATTAATTTATGGAATATACAAAAAGGCTACTTGAAAATACATAAAAAAGAAACCAACCAATAAAAAAAGAGAAAACTTAAAAGAAGAGCTACAATACCGGAAAAATTAAAAATATTCTAGGAGAGTAAGCAAGAAAATGAGAGTGGGGAAACAGAGCAGAAGTCAAGGGGGAATATTAATTATAGACATAATTAATGAGATATACATAGCAATAGTTCTATGTGGTTATATATATATATTAATAGTTCTAGGGAACTTTAACCAGAGCTGCACTACTCGACAAGTGCTTTCAGTCTTGCTGCATCTGTCTCTCCTGTCAAGCAGCTCCTTTGATCAAAATACTGAAATCAGACATCTCTGTCTTTCATTTCTGCTATGTTCTTTGTCTACATTCTCACAGCCACAACAGCTCTATTTTACTGCCCAGATACAAGCTGAAGTTTTCAAATATTTGTTGTGAGGACACTGCTTAGTTTGCTGTTTCTCTACAGATGAAGAGAATTGCAGGGAGTTTTTATTTTTACTGTGTGTCTTGCCTGAAGTCAATCATATTATATGCAACTTTTCTCACAAAAATAACAATGACATTATTATCTGAATGAATTACATTTTATTTTCCTGCTTTAATTAAACCTATAGATTTGTCATTAACAATTTCTGACAAAGTCATAATAATGTTCTCAGAATCACAATCACAACAATCATAGGAAAACTTATGACAAAATCAAGGAGAAATTTAAAGTAGCTAAAGTACCTTTGAAAAACTATATGTTGACTCAATTAAAATGAATAGAATAACCCCAAATATCTATTCATTTTAGATGGGTTTTTTTTGTTAACTTAATTTTGACAGATGTCTTTTTTTTTTAAAAAAATGAAAGCTTCCTCACATGTTTAGCTGTGCTGACAGTGAGTTTTCTTAGCATATTCCCTATTCACTCAGCAATCCTTCCAGCAATGCCACGTGGGAAGCTCAGCCATGCTGCTCTGAGTTGTAAACCGGGTTGTAAAATCAAGGCTATTGCTAAGCAAACCCTCAGTCATGAAGGCAGAATTTTTTTTAAGTCAACAGACATCTTTTCAAGTCCTTATATACTTATTTCTTTGGTGTGCAGTCTTATCTATGGTGTTTGACTCCTGAAGGAGGATTAGTGCATTCCTGGGCCTCAAATAAGATGTCCCAAGTGTTGTTCCAACACTTGGTGTCCCAAGTGTTTTCTTCATTCACTGTAATTTTCCAGAACCATTTGAAAACAAAGAAACTACATCCCAAACCAAATGAAAGAGTACAAAGCTCAAAGCTGAAAGTCAAGCTTCTTGCATAGCTGGAAGTAGGTACCGAGATCATACCTGATTGCTGGACTAACACAAGGAGAAGTCACCACTTTGGGAGAATTACAATAATATCTGAAATACTAAGGGCAGAAGAAACAAAGTTCAACTAAACAAGTGGAAAGACAACAGAAGGGGTCAAAGAGAAGAAACAGAATACTGAAAGTATTTTTAGCCTGTTTCATGAACCCACACCTTTCTTGTGAAGAGTTGGCCTATACCAGACAAAACAAAGCAAAAATCAAAAATCCCAAACACACATGCCCACTACTATACAGACTTGTATTTGCCATCACAGATACTGTGAATTGGAAGATACCAATACATACACAGAATGTACTTTTCCTTCAGCTAACTTTACAGAGAGAACCCCTACCTAAAAATGTAAAGTTTCATTCTAAATCCTCATGAGATTGTAAACAAATTCATAGAGATTGTACACTTAAGAAACAGATTGGGATGCAGGGGAAAAAGGAAAATAGCTTAAGCAGGTAAAGAAGTCATTTGGTTCACTTTAACTAATATTACAAGATCTTATGATGAATTTCAGCCTTTTCACTATACTTTTCAGCCTTTTGACAAAAAGGTTATTTGATGAGCTAGGAAATTATCTGCCCTATCAATCGCATTCTTCAGAAAACAGAAACACTGCTAATATGCAGATCCAATGTTTGTAACAGACCACAAGAAAAGTTTGGAAGTGTTATGCATGAGATTGTAATTGTTCTGCTTCCTCTACAATTTCAAAGCCAGTTAATACAACTAGGCTCCCACATACTCTTAAATTAAACATGTGAATGAGACAGACCTCTTTCTCAATTTCACATATAAAGACTACGATTGATTTGGAAGCATTACCCGTTACTGAGGGCTAGATGTGACTCTCATCCCTTGCACACCCTCAACAACACCGCCAATCATACTAGCATAAGCATGGCACACAAGTCTTTACTGGGGCACTCTCAACAGGATCAGGAACATTTAATTGACAGCTGTTATCCTAGAGACAACAAGAATAATTTTTTAGATATAGTAGATCATCTCTCGCATCCCACTCCAGTGACAGCTGGCAGTGTCATCTGCCACATCACTACATCTCCAGTGGCCTCCAAGCATTTGCTGCTCATTATCCTGTCTCCACCCTGAAGGTCTCTATCTTCTTACACAAGAAACTCCCTTCCCACAATTTCAGTGGGAATACCGCAGATCTGTCAGTAAGTACATGGTATTATTTTTTTAATTTTTTTCCCATAAATCTACCAAATTTTCACTACCCTAATTAAAAGGTAGTTTTCAAGGTAACAACTGGTTTTTTCTTGAGAATGTGGGAAGGCAATGGTGCTTTTTTGGAAGGTGTCTTTGCACATGTGACACTAGCTGAATAATAATACTGATTCAACCACATTCACCAATATGAGGCCATTTTGTGTTGAATTTTTTTTTTTTTCACAGTAGAACATTCAAAACCTACTAAATCAAAACTAGAATAAATATTTTACATATATAGAAAGAAACTTGATTTTTATATAAGCCACTAGAGAAAAATTGATTTTCTTGAAAGCACTCAAGTATTTATTAGGATTTTACAGACTGTCAAGAATCACATATATCAGGAGATCAGGATATTTTTCATTTATTTCTGAAGTATTTTTTTTTTTTAAGTGTGAAGGAACAAAAATTGAACATAATTTAAGCTTCTAGTCTTAGTATCAAACTTGGCTGAGTCATAAAAAATCACTGAAGACAGCTGTGATGATATAAAATTTACTGTGTACCAGCTGTTCACTGAGAGTATTACATTAAGAAATTGCCCCTTCCAAATATAAATGGTGGTGTCCAAAGTACTTGATGTAGTAGTTTCCCTTCTACTAAGGGGACATAAGATTTTACACAACGCCTTTTAGATATAGAAGAGAATAAATAGACTTTATTTATGAAACAGAAAATGTAATAATTATCTGGTTTAATGGCAAATTTGCTTCTGGTCTGAAAGATGCTCTAGCTGCCAGAAAGAAAGTGAAGAAGGTAAAACTAATTTGAAGAAAATAAGAATATGCATTGATATTCTGTTAAATACCCCTCTGCTCTAAGTATTAATGCAATTATATACTAGAAACTCTGCAACATGAATATTTCAGAAGTGTCTTATTTAATGGCCTACAGAAAATCCACAAAAATTACTTTATTGTAACTTAAATACCTTTGCTTGCATCAAGTTCTGTAATCAGAATTTAACATTGATGTGATGAATCACAGCAAGGGGGCAAAGAGGTGATAGGAAAGGTCAGCAGGAAGGAATCAAACAGAACTGCTTAAAGAGACATGAGATGAGACCACATTGCATTCACAATAGCTACAGTGTTTTGTACAGAGCAAGAGAGCTGTAAAAAATCCCTACTTGGTTACAGAAACCTTGCAATATAATTACAGAGTAATGTCACTGAATAGGCTGTGAAGCTTGCTCCAACCCTGAGCAAATTAGCCTGTTATGTTGCATTTTAATACCAGTTCTCAAGCTAGAGGCAGCTTAAAGATAGCATAATTGTCTGTTTTGCAGAAATATTCTCAACAATTTAAGTAAAATATCAGGGCTGCCAAGAAAGACTAAGGGAATTAGGCTTTGTATCAATTTGCCTATCATGCATAGATATCTTTAAATATACTAACCTCTTTATTTTTAATTGTCCCCACAAACAATGTTATAAATCATTAAAAGCAACTATTTTTCTTAATGGAAGACTTTCTCAATAAAGCAGAACAGAATAAAGAAGAAAATACTGTAGTCCAAAGTAAAATCTACTGTATTTGTGACTCAGGAGGTACTCCTGGCATTTTCAGTTTACCAGGTAAATTTTGAAAATCAGTTTAATATTTGTTTGCCTAAATTTCCTCAGGTGCAATAACATCAGTCCTTCTAAAGAGCTTTAAGAACTGCTAAGGAAAACAGCACTATAGGAAAGCTAAATATTATCAGCATCTTTTAAGGTGTTTGTCAGACTTCACCATAAACCCTGAATTTTTCAGAAGTCCTTTAAAATTGCTTATACTGTGGTTTTTTACTTCTCTAATGTTTGTAGGCATCTTTTTTAATATGAAAGGAACTAAATGTATGTGAGAACAAATTTAACTACAGAGTGTCATAATATATATAGTAAATTGAAAAATTGGAGAATGTTTTACAAAGCCCTCTAGCTATAATAATGATGTGTTACTCCTAGACACACATACTTCAAAAGCAAATGGTTATGATTTAACTCCAAGAAAATGAATTTAAAATATTTAAAAGATTTGAATGACTAAATATTATTTTGCAAAACATGATTTTTCACACAGTATGATACAATGAATTTAAATCAGCGGCAGATGGTACCCAGTATTGTCACTGAGAGGACTGATATTTCAGACAAGGTAGTATTTTTTTTTCAGTTTAAGACAAATAGGGTCTCTAGGATCTTTGAAAGTCATTATACATTGGAAGGGCAGCTAGAAATATGGTGTTCACTTAAAACATTTATTTACTGTGCAACTTTACACAGAAAAGGAGAAAAACTGCATCAGGAGTCTACAATGTTGTCATGAATGCCAGGTTCAATTAAATCCTTTGCCTCTTTATGATCTTTCCCACAGCAACCCATTTAGACTTCTAGTCATTAACTTTTTTTTTTTTTTTGTGATAAAAACTGCATTTATATTCTTTAATGCTGTCAAGAAAGTCCTCCCAAAAATCCCCAAATAATCTCTGCAAATATAACCTTATTTCAGAAGCTGTGGCTGGCTCTCTGACTATGACAGAGATGACCACTAACCATAGAGTTTTCTGAAAAACAAAGCAATATTTTTTGAGAAGAGACATTTTCAAGAAACTATTTAGGTAACTAGGCAGTCATTGAGCTTACTGCCTAGAACCTGATATGATTTAAGGTCGTCTGAGTAACCTACAGAAATTAATTCCATATGAAAAGTAACATCCCTTGAGATTTTATACCTGCCTCTGTTGTGAGAGCTAACCTTATAAAATATGAGAGTTGAGACTCTATCAATCCAGCTACAAAAATTCCATTTAAAACACTCCTCTTAATCTTCTCACAACACAGCTCTAGCCTCCAGAACAGGGTATCAACCCTGTGCAATGCAGCCTTACTTCATTGCTCCAAGTTATGACCCCAAACCATATTATCTGCCTCCTCCTCTCCTACACATTTCATCTTTCCAGAAACTGACTCAATCCCTATGCTTTCTTACACTTCTTATCTAATTTCCCTACCAAGGAAAGGTCACTGATAAGCAACGCTGCACAGCTGTGGAAAATGTTTTATCTAACTGAATGTAGTGCAATGCAAAAATAGAAGCCCAGGTGCAAGATACAGCCTTCTATGTCAATGTAATTTTTGTCTGTTTAGTGTGCTCTCTCAGGACTAACAGGTCCTCACACAGGTCTATGGGTTAATTGTTTCTATTTCCTGAATTGCTGGGTTATCACACGTTCATTGTACAACATAGAAATATTGTGAAATGGAGACAATACTGACCTCTGTAAGAAGGTATGAGAAATAATAAAAATACATGTTTAAAACCCAGGTATTTTCCCACCTTTACTACAATCAAAGATTATTCAACTATCTTCCAAGCTGTTTCTTTACGAATACCATCTATTTGCTATTGGATTGAGGGGAGAAAAAATATTTATATTGCCAGAGAATTATTGCTTTTTTTATTTCCGGGTCTCTCTCTTCTGGGTTCTCTAGACCTATTTCTTCTTATTCCAATGATTGCTAAAACTTCCCAGAGGAGATGCTTGTGTTGTACCTAAATGTCATTTGTATTAAATACCATCCATTCACTTTAGCTCCAAGAGCAGACTGAAACTCTCAGGGAGGAATACCATCGCTAAAGGCTGCACACACCCAGGATGGGGTCGCTGCATCTAATTCTTCCTAAGTACAGGCAGTGGTGCTGAGAACACTGGTCTGAAGAGTTCAGAGACCATCCACAGACATGCCATGGACTACAGGTCCCCAAGCAGCTCCTCCATACCATTTAAGACATACAGCACACAAAACTCTCCAGAGCTTGCACTGCAGTAAGTTGGCAGGAGAGATCAAGAATACTTCAGATGTCCTTGGGTCTTTTATGCCCACGCAATTCTTTATGTGAAAATACCCAGAGGATTCTCTGCCATACCTAACATTCATGAAGCTGTTCCTGACTAATCCATATGGTGTGAGCATCTGCCACTTCTCAGTATAATGTTCATTTCCAGAGTGTCGCATTTCCCACAGATAGCATGAATGACTAAAATTTAATAATTTTGTGATAATTCTGCTTCTGGGAAAATATGAAATGGTGAAAAACTGACATTATCTTTGGTATTTGCAAAGCCTCCTGAAGTAAAAGAATATATGGTACTGTCTCAGCACACATTTAAGGACTATATTTCTTGTCAGGAGCATTTGCTTAAAGAGTTTGTAGAAAGGTGGGGGCTGGCCTCTTCTCCCAGGAGCCCAGAGAGAGGACAAGAGGAAATGGCCTCAAGCTGTGCCAGGGGAGATAAAACATCAGGAAGAATTTTTTCACTGAAAGGGTGAAAGCACTGGAACAGGCTCCCCAGGAAGCTGGTGGAGTGACCATCCCTGGAGGTGCTCAAGAAGTGACTGGATGTGGCACTTAGTCCTATGGTTTACTGGGCATGGTGGTATTTGGTCAAAGGTTGGGCTTGATGACCTTGGAGGTCTTTTCCACACTTAATGATTCTATGACTTTGGAGACAAAAGTGTCTTTAGAAAGCAAATCATGTAATGTAACCGTTCAGAACTAGAATGCATATTTGTACATGGTTTAAATGCAGTTTATTTAGTTTAAAATACTGAAAACTAAATAAAGTCATAAATCAAATTTTGTTTTTTATTTACATTTGAGTACAGACCTTTTTTTTTCATGTGGTCTGCAAGTGATTAGTCCCTGCATGAAGTGAATTCATATTGAAATTGCAAGTATAAAACAAATTAGTCCAGTCTGCATAGAGAAGTGACTAATAATATAATAAAAACCTAAGAGCAATAATTTTGCTGTCAATTCTATACCTTGGCAATTACTTCTTAAATAGGCTGGACATTTCCTATCTTAATTAATAGTATTTTAAAAAACACATGTGGAAATATGTTCTTTTTTCTCAGGAAAAAAAACCCTTATTTTGACTTTTTTTTTTTCTCTAGAAAAAGACCAGGTTTACATGTAATGCACATGGGTAACTTCACTCCTTCAAAGTGACCAGTTAATTCCAGCTTACCATGCATGTGAGCAAAGCCAAATGGGTATGGAACTGGTACACAGATTGCAGTCTCTCTACAGACTGTTTTCTCCAGATACTAAAATAGCTACAAGGCTGGATTTTCAGTTTAGCTGTAAGTGTTACAGAAGACACACCACTCCCACCACCCCCACAAAGAAAGGACATTTTATACAAGCAGAAAGCAAAATCACCACATACGTTAGCAAAAGGGCAGCTTTCAAATAACAAATTAACTCTCTACTCAGTTATTTAGTACCAGAGACATGTTGAACAGTGACATGGCTTTTTAATACCCACACCCAGCCTGGCTATGTAAAAAAAAGTTGTGGATAGTCCCTGCCATAGTGTTTTATTGTTTAGGAGACTGTAAAACATAAAAAGGTAAAATTTGGAGCCTGTTACACTACAGGTCATTGTGATGATGGAAGATAAGGAAGGACAAACCCTCAAATCCATCATCTCTCCCTTCAGGTACCAGAACTCTCTACTAAAAAAGTGAGCAGAAAGCACCCAAGTGCCTTTCCAAATGTGCAGAAAAGTTATGCTTCATTAATTTTTGCTAAAATTTAATTTTATTTTCATCACCACTAAAAGGAGTAAAAAAAGGAATAAAATGTTTCATTTTTCCTTTCACTGCATATAAGCATGTTCTAAAAATACCATCTTATTACCTCAGGAAAATAAATGTTAGTGTAAGAATTTCACCTTTTCTCATTGTATAAACTCAACCTCCCCAAATATTTCTAAAATATAATTACTGTTTTTGATATTACAACAGCTGATCCAAGAGTACTTAATGTAGCTAATACTTTCAAGAAGCATACCACGGTTATTTTTGATCTTCCACGTATTTCAACATAATTGAAATCGGTTCAATTTTGCTGTTTATTAAACAAAGACATTGAAATTTTCAATTGGCAATAGAACAAATCAGACTGATAAATTTTCTTGAAGTACTGGGCCTACCACTCTCTATTTAATCCAAGAGAAGGAGCAGTTGAGTGTCTTTTTATCTAACAAGAGCTCAAGAGTGAAAACCATCAACAGGACTTCTGAAAATAATCTGCCCAGGAACCCTGTTTCACAGAGATACCAATCTTTTGGGCAACACTTGATCTGTGTGCAGAGAATGTGAAGCTCTAACAAGAGTTTTGGATTTTCTGCACATCTCTATGCTACATATTTTATGTGTGGCTCTCAGCAGGTCATGCCACTTGTCACTGCTTCAGTTTTTTCTCTGATAAGACCCCCTCTAAGAGCAGTGGCTGATGGAAGCTCGTGTCCTCAGATATGCATCTTTAGTTCTCTGATTTCACCCAATGCATCAGCTCCAGCTTCATATTTCTTAGGAGACCTCTCAACACAAAATACCACAGATTTTATCTAGTCCAGGGAAGGTTATTCACATTTCACTTAGTAAAGTGCAATAGGCAATGCTTTCCTGACAGCTCCTAAGACTGCACAGCCCTAACTGCATTCAGGTTAGAAGTGAGGAAGAAAGCACCAGCCACATCCCTGTCTTGGTATTTTACTGGTTGCTCAGGCAACCAGCTCAACTGTGAGGAAACAAAACATGGAAAAAGTAATCTCGCTGAATGGAATTCCACTTAATTCAGAATTGGTATCCAGTTTATAAAGTAGTGTGATGTTACATAATACCAGAAAAGCAGTCCAGGTTTGATATGCATTTTACATCAACAAAATTGTAAAATAACTGATACTAACAACTTATATTATTTCCAAACTGCATTGAATCATCAAATGCATTGAATCAGTAAGAAAGCTGAATTTTAAGCTTGCTTTTCTGAAAAAAATAGTAACTGATATTCAGCAACATCTTCATAACAAATAAAGAATTAAAATATTTGTGAATAATTTCTGTGATATCTATGTAAGATTTATGGAAGTCATTCTCTTAATAATGTCACAGGAAGTTTTATGCCAGTAAGAAATAATGGATAAGCTCTTCTGAGTCAAATTACCCATCTGATGTACTGAACAAAAGCATGGGCTTTATAAAAATACTGCAATCTAAACCTGAGTCCTATTGGAAAAAATAAGAAAGTTGTAGCACAGTCCTGGTACCAGCTTTGAACCATTTTGTTTATATGGTTCAAGTGATCTCTCACAAAAAAAATAATAATAATAATAATAAAAATCCAATAATCTTGAACTTTTAAAAATAGGAATTAGTATTGCAATAAAGAATATTAACTATACCAATAATATTACCTCCCCTCCCAGTACTTTAGAAAATATATTTACAATAAAGACAGCTCTAATTTTAGCTGTCATTCTATAGCTGGATTTTGCAGAGCTTAGTCTTCACAGATACTCTGAATTTCATTTGAGAAAATGAATATCATTTGACACAAAAAGAAATATAGTCAGAGTATGTTAAACCAGAAGGACAATACAAGCAACTGAAAAGCTGACAAATACCAGCTTTGTTGCACAGCCAAGAGCTCAGTATTTAGCATACTGAATTACATTAGAAAATGGAGAAAATGACCAATAGCAGATGCATGGTCATTCCTTGTATTTTGGAAAGGGGGAAGGGGTACCTCTTAAGACAGAAGATCAGTGGCAAAGATGTTAGGGCCACAGTTATTAATTCTAAGCAACTATGTCTTAGAATAAGTAATTTTCAAAGCATCAAACACAGAAGAAAAAGCTAAATCATAGCAATGAAGAAAATATTGAAGTAGACATTGCAGGTCCTCACAGTCCTTCTTTTTGTATCTCAGTTTTAATGTAAAATCCTAAGAGTTGGCATTTAACCCAGTTTCTCAGCTACATGCTAAATATACATTCTTGATATTTTATGTATGATTTCTACTAATAAATCTAACAATAATATGTCACCTACAATAGTGGCTGCATTTCATATTTTATACTTAGTGTAGACATGAGCTTATCTCACTTTTAAGAGAAAACAAGTATTGGTCTACTCGTGTGTCACAGATTAGCTTAAAGTCAAGACATATTCCTCTACTGTTGGATATAAGCCTTGCATGTTCTCTTTATTTGATATAAATATTCAAGAATTCAGGATCCATACTTCAGTTTTTAAGAGAAATTTAAATTAATACTTCTGTATTATGTTTTATTTTAAAATATGGCTATTCTAAGAATCACATCTTTCGTTGCTTTATAAACTGAACCGGATCAATCTCTCAGTTTTTCAAGTTTACCTCTAGTATTTTACTGCTAGCCTCAAAAGAAAACAAAACCAGAACAACTGTCATTAACCAGCACCTTCATTTCTCAGTATCACAGATTGAAAGGCTTATATTGTTTGCCTTCAAAGTGCTATACTATGTATACACAGATAAGTATGCAATAATTCCCTTTGCAAAATAATAATAATTCTCCTTGCACAGAAATAAATTAATAACTAGAAGCACAATCAGTCCCACAACTGCTTTGATCCAAACATGAAACACAGTGTAACTACCGCTAACAGGCAGCTGCCTCCGAAGAACACAACGGCAACTATTCAGGAGACTTAAGACCAGCAGCACATCTTTTCCTGCCACAGAAATTAAACAATAAACTTTCCTTACCTCACATTTTAGATAGACAAAGATGTTACCTATATCAGATAAACTGTGATCAGCTTCTGAATGATGCAGAAGCCAGGAGAGAATTAACATCAGCCATAACTGAAGGCCTTTTGTTCTTGGTTTGTCTTTTCATAAAAAGTTGAATCTATGGGTTGGAAATGCTAGGAAAATATGACTATGCAGAAGCATATAGAAGCATTTGCTTAACTTAGAAGATTCCTTCTCTGCATTAAGTTTATAGATATTTTAATTAAGGAAGTACTTCATTTTATTTTTTCAATATAAGTTATATTCAGCAAAGAATGTGCTACTTATTGTATGAATTAATCCTGATTATTATGTCAATAATGCCAAATTAAATCAGTATCATTCTGTTCTTTAATCAAATTGACATTACTTGCCTTGCTTGACTCAGTTTGCATTAAGCACATATCAAATATTGGATAACAAAATTACATGCAAAATTTGGGACAAAAAAGTAAAGCAGTATAGACAAAAACCCAGTTTTAAATGGTACATTTCAGTGTTATGGAATTTGAAGAATGGTTTATATTAGACTGATACTATGAACTGACTTAAATATTTCAAACACAATGATGAATCCTTTGATTAAAAATATTTTTTAGAAACCAGCACTGCATCAAACAATCATAAGAAATCTTGCTTAAACTGAAAGAAATGTCTCTGTAACTAAATTAACACTGACAGGGCATGGTTTTTTACTGATATTTCCCTGAAGAAAGCTCAGTTTCATGATAATAAAGTAAAAACAGGTAAAAACTTGAAAGATGAGAATATTATGCTGCAAGTTTTTAATGCAGGGTGAGATTAAATTTCCACCTGCAATTTCTGTGTTCATTTAATTTTCCCTGTAATAAATTACAGTACAAATGTCAGCGATTAGAGTACATTACAATTTTC
The DNA here is from genome assembly GCF_971803275.1 of Cyanistes caeruleus. Classification (NCBI taxonomy): domain Eukaryota; kingdom Metazoa; phylum Chordata; class Aves; order Passeriformes; family Paridae; genus Cyanistes; species Cyanistes caeruleus. Next base: position 36,314,883 of record NC_141704.1, on the reverse strand, counting down.
TTTTTAAAGATGCAAAAGGAGCTTCATGAACACAGCAACATTTTGAGTATCAATTTAAATTCCTTGGAGTGAATTTTTACCATCTGGGAAATGCTTCACACTTAACTTATTTTCAGTAACTCCTTGCAAAATACCAGGGCAGCACAGTTTTCACCAAACCTTTCTTTATCACAATTCTATAATTCCAATATGCTATCTAATTATATAAAAATATGCAGAATCACACTTGAACCATAATTGGGAAAAATTGCATCGGTTTTGCTTATTCAGGCTTTGAGCTTCAAACTGCTTTAGTAAATACTTCACTGGAAAGGTAGATTTCTATTGATAACCACACTTTTCAAAAGAGTTTTCATGTTTACTATGCATCTCTGAGTCCAGAAGGAGGTTCAAAGTGACCAATAGATGAGATCAAAAGAGAATGCTGTATAAAATTCTATTTCCCAAATACTGCACCATATACCACTAAATGATGCAAACACCTTTCAAATTTTGTATAAGCATCTTCCAGCCTATTGCATGTCCCCATACAGAGTATTCCAAAGTAATATATTCTGTTTACTGTGCACAGAAATTTGGACACACAGAAGAGAATGTCACATTAATTTCTACATGTTTAACATGCTTTTTCTCAATTTTAAATTTTATATCATTAACCAAATTCACTAATGTTTTATGTTGACAGAAGCTCCCATGATGGATCCTCAAAAGGAAATGTGTCCTCTCCAGCCCAGGACAGGAAGGGATTGTGGGATTTGCACTAGATCTGGGAAGGTTGTGAACAGCATGATGGCAAAATTAATAGCTCCAGAGATCCAGTTTAGGCACTGAAAACTCTAGAACTATTTCTAGCATGATTCACAGATCCTGTCCTTAGTGATAACATGCCCTGCATTCACTTTATATGAAATCTCCTTATATACCATACTAACACAAGCAGATACAATAGACTGAATGCTGCAGCAGCAGAAATGATGACACAGAACTTCATTGTGGTGATCTTACAATATTTAAGGGTTCAAAGTTATGCGGAAAATTGGTTAGAAAATGTTTTGAAAACCAAACAGTGGTAATGAGACTATAACTGTGATGGTCTGAACTAGGTGTCTCTTTTCATGATTTTCTATTAATATCCTGCTTGAATCCACACAGGGCCAGACTGTGTACTGCTCCTGATCTTCTGTGGATGTGTGAAAGCTAGCAAGACAGCTGTCCAAATACCCCAGACAGAAACTCCCCCTGAACTCCAGAAGAGATAAACCAATCCTCTTTTCTTCTGGTATGTTACTTCTTACACATCTGAGGAAAAGAGGCAAAGAGGTAACTGGTTCCAATTATTTTGCATGAATTTGCACTGTTAAGTAAAAGTAAAAAATAATAAAAATGGAACATTTTTTTCTAACACCGTCATGCTTTTCTAATAACCACTTATTCAATGGATTCAAGTTAAATTTATTGTTGACATAACGTGCAGTGGACAACAGCCCCTCCTCTTTCTCCTATTTCCCAGGGCAGCTTGTGCCCAGCTGAGACAGACTTCTTGGATGCACCTCCATCAGAAAAACTTTGCAACTCTGTGCCACAATTTAGCTCATAAAAAAAGTCAGAATGCTAAATGTTCAACGTAGAATACTAAACGTTCAACTTAAAATTAGGAGTCACATATTATTCCATTATTAAAAATGTTATTTTTCCTGAGCAGAGATTGAATTCACATCTGAGGAAGCCACTGAGAATGAGTTATTTCATCTATGGGCAGAAATAATTTTGCTTCTGGCATATACTTCAAAGCAATTTTTAGAATCTGAAACAGAAATAAGTGATGTACTGTGCTAAAATGCCCCAAATTGATTGCTAGCCTTAGAAAAACAGGAAGCATGCAGATTTAAATGCCTTTTTAGAGCACAGAATAATCCCAAGTCTTGTCAGTTAAGTGTGCCAGTCCAATTCAAATCTGTTTTAAATTACTGTTCAGTTCTATCCTGCACATGTTCTACTTTAGAATTATAGATTTAGTTCAGAATGATATCCCACTGGTTTTGAAATAATGTATTTGCCTCCAGTGTTTTTAGAAAGAAAAAGCTCTTAAACACTAGTAATTTTTAGTGTGTTGGAGTCTGATTCTATCTGAAATCTTCTAAACTGAGTAAGAATATTTCCACTAATACCAATAAGATTTGGATCAGACCCACAAAGAATTTTAACCGATAATCAGCATTTTAAACACATTTTTCTTACCAAATTGCATATATTGTCAGTATCAAATATTCTATGACACCTTCTATAGATAATTATATAGGTATAGTTACATATACCCATAACTATAGGTATCCTGCAGAACATTTTATTTTGCAAAATACATTTGCACATTTTGGTCTAAACGGTGACTTCAATGCTCTCATAAATACAGCGTATGTAAATACTGCATATGTAAGTACAGCATGTAATTAAAACTCCTTTATAAACAGACTAATTTGTTTTTCACATTATGAATGAATGAGTGATAGCATGCAGAACAGTTTGCTATATCCATTAAAAAACAGGTACTTGAAAGAAGGATTTTAAAATATAGATGAGAATTAGTAATCAAACTGCTGACTTGTTTTCTCTTTCTCTTCTCTGTCCTAATTTTGACCTATCTAGTAGATTTTTCTTGTTCTCTCTCTCACAGTTTTGACAGTATTTCCAAGTCAGAATACAAAATACTTCTAAATTTCTCATCAGATTTAGCATAATCATATTATAGACACTTATTAAGAGACAAACTGGACCTACTGCCATATTTTCAGTTTATTTTAATTTTATTTTATTTCTCAAGGTTCCAGGGGATGAGTTGTATAAGGAATGCTAAGAATTACATTTCTTTTATAAGAAGAATTATTTGCTTAGAAACTTTTTTCTTTTATTTTGTATAATCACTGTAATCACTGTCATTATTCTTAAGTTATCAGACTTAGGACTAAGACAACTGAAAGCTGTGCAATAGTGTTAACATCTTTTTACTATTTTGCTATTTTCTTTCCTAATACTACTTTGATGACAGTATTTAGTAATCAATTCTTTAAGCTTAATTTGCTTATAGATATGATGCTAATTGTACAAGATCTGCTGTCTGTGGTGCTGAGGCAGAATTTAATTATAGACAGAGAGATGGGTGGGGTTTTTATTTGTTTGACAGTACTGTAACTCAGTATCAGTATCTGAATATGGGCTTTGGAAGCGTGAATGGCCTTAATGTTTGTAACACAGAAGAACAAAACAGAAGGAGAGCACATACCCAGTAACCATGCTTGGTTTCCAAGTGCTGAGAAGAGTGCATAGAGCTCTCATAAAAAGAAATAAAGCTCTCACAAGGAAAACACAACATGACATCTAATTATAATGAGAAGTTAAAAACTTATTCAAGGCATAATAATCTATGATCATTTAAATCTCAAAAGGTGAAGAAAGGCAACTATATGACACTTTCTAAAGTAATTGTGCTGATTAATTATGTAGCTGATGTAAGTATTTAAGGCAACTCAATATCATCCTTGGAGTAATAAGAGGCAGAATAGTTTAGACCAAAATATATGACATTATTAAACTCAAAGAGTGTAATTTAAAAATCTAAAATATTGAAGTATGCATTAAGAGTGTTTACTTCATAAAGATTCCAGGTAAACACCATCAGGAGATATTCTTACTTCGATGCTGTGTACCACATTTTGTGATAGTGGTTTGCTTCCACTGACTGAGAAAAAATGTTTCCCCATGGCTACTGTTGCTATAGGTGATGTTTCAATTGCTGCTTTACTGTGAAAGAATGTTCTTGAGAGAAGGAATATATCAGTTCAGAATTTTCTGAAATCCTAAAATAATCATGTGTGATTATTTCCTGAAATAATCATTAAGACACATGATGACACTTGATTGTAATTTGAAATAGGTCTGCTCTAAAATTTTTCTACAAAACTAAATGAGGCATTTAGTACCTTGGTACTTCTCACCTTATCTTTAATTGAAATTAGTGTTATTTCCATTTCCCTATCATTTTCAATGTGTAGCTATATGATAAAAGGCAACACATAATTCAGGCTCTTGTAGTACCTTATCAAGAGTTTACTCTTAGCATTCCTACATGGATGGTAACCAACAGTGCTCCATCTCTGTTTCACTGTGAAGTAGATAAATTCAGCATTTGCCATACAGTAAAAGCATTAAGATACAGGATATGGGGGCTGGCTGCTTGTTAAACCACCAAAGTGCAGCTGCCTAAAGTCTCTCAGAAACCCTTAAGTGACAACTGTCCAAGGAGAACTTCCCCTGACAACATGTAGACGCCCCATGTAGGCAGATATGGGCTGTCAGTGACACTGGCATTACATCATCAGGGGGGTTTTTGCCTATACTGGAGTGTGCTAAGCTCAGAAGGGGAGCACATCACTCACAAAGGGAATGGAAAAATGGACAGACCATATATCATTTTACAATATGATAAAAAAAAATGCTGATGAATATTTATTATTCTGTGGTCATGACATAAAACTACCTCCTAAGGCACAAAAAAAACTTGGGGGAGAATAGTTCATGCAGTACATGCTGCTCTGAGAAATAATGTCTGTTTTTAGCTTTGTGAAAAATGCCTGGTAATACAGGAAAAAACAGCCTTCCCAGTTCCCTGAACCTGTATTTTCAGCACTGTTTTTCTTCTTTTATGTCGTTACTAGATATTTTTTTTTTTCAGTGTCTCCTTTCTCTTGCCTATGAAGATGACATAGCATACCCTTGCAGAGGAGGAGGGAGAGGGGGGGCAATTTTGAGTATCATCTCACTTTATCTTAGGGATATGAACTAGCTAGCAAGTAGGCAGGGGTTATTCTAATTGCTTGGATAGACAGCAAGTGATTCAAATAATTGAATATTTATGATTTTAACATTTAACTCCTGGAATTGTTCCCAGAAAAAAAGAGCAAAACAATAAGCTTGGTTATACAAAACCTGTATCTCATAGTTAGGCTTTCTGATATTTGACATGGTAAAAGGGACAATTAGAGTTTTTTCTACAGCTGAAACATTCAGAATCTCTCATTTCTCATTGTTTTCATTCATTTAATTTTTTCATGGTTAATAGCAGCTCATTTGTACTGAAGGCTTACAGGTGCATCCGCATTAGTGTTTTGGTTTGTCTGGGAAATGTCTCCACAGTTCCTATTTATGGTGGTTTTGTTCACATCCTGGAGCAATCCTGAAGTGCAATCTTGAAGTGTCTTCCTTCTGGTTAAGTGGGAATGTAGGCTCAAATGTGAGTGCTATACCTTTGTTTACTTTTACATGATTTACATAATTTATTATTCCATCATTTTTAAGGTGCTTTTTTTAAGACTTTCAAAGCCAATATTTTAAGATCCAGCAAGAATCTATATGATACACAGGATTCATTTGAAGGATATCAGGTTTTACTTTTGCCTTAGTAACAGCAGCATTAAACTGCCTCTTAGAGGATTGCTGTGTAAACAAAAGTTCGTTTTTCATTAATTCAACCCATTTATCAGAAACAAAAGTCCCCAGTGACAACTTTATGGTCCAACTCTTGGAAATACCAAATTAGAAATAAAAAAGTAAATTAACTTTTAATCATTTGTTATTGAATTCTTTCTATTAAATATTATTATTCAACTATAGTATTTGCTCATATGGAATCCAGTGAACACTAAAACTGAATAAACCTACACCTACCTTTCTCCTGATTAAAATTCATGTAAGCTAAGCATAGCAGTATGACAGAGTCACAGAAAATGCTGAGTTAGAAGGGAGACAAAAGTTGAACTCGTGGCCTGCACAGCACCATCCCCGAGAGTCTCACCCTGTGCCTGGGAGCATTGTCCAGACGCTCCCCGAGCTCTGTCAGGCTGGTGCTGTGACCACTGCCCTGGGGAGCCTGTTCAGTGCCCAAACACCCTCTGGGGGAAGAACCTGTTTCTAATACCCAACCTAAACCTCTCCTGACACAACTTCAGGCCATTCCCTCAGGTCCCATTACTGGTCACCACAGAGAAGTAATATTACAGCTATCAAGCATGCCTACATATATATATATATATTTGTGTGTGTTCGTATCTGATATCCTGATACCTAGATAAATCAAAAGCTGCTTGGGGAGCATTATATTTGAGGAAAAACTTAGATTTAAATTTTAAAAAGCAGGCATGCTGGGCCCCAGAGATGTATTTAAACCAAACTAGATTTTTAATTAAAGTTGTACTAAAATGGTATGATGAAATTATTTTTTTGCATGTCTTTGTCCTTTCACATATAGATTGAGGTTTTGCATGGAGACTTTTCTTTCTTGACAAGCAAATATCTTGCAAACAAGTGCACAAGGACATACTTTCTCTGCAGCCACTTAGAGCCTGACATGTGCCAGAAACACAGATCCCATTATCAAAGCTACAATCTACACGATACTTTAAAAAGAGACTGCAGGTAATATTACATTGATCATCAGAAGTGTGACACAAACTCCTTGGTGAGTGTTGCCTCTACTATTGACAAATTGGATTCTGGGAGGAAGAATAGAGAATCTTGCCATTCTATGAGATATGTCTGGAGGCACCAATTCTTCTATATTTTCTTTAAAAATAAAACCCATAGGAGACAATTAATTTTATTCCTTGTGAGCTGTACAAGATTGATCCAGAGTTCGTTCTTAAGAGGTCATTTCAGCATGACATAAATATTAAGAAAGCATATATAATGCCACTAGAGAGCAAGCCAAACTTTCACCCTTGTAAATACATAAACAATAAATAGCCGCTAATAAGATCTACAAACGCCAATGAAAGTGAAAATAAGACTTTCCTTTTAAATGATTTTAAAAAGGTCTTCCTTTGATATAAGAAATATATATATAACTAGAAAAAAAAAGCCAAGAGATTAGCTCATTTGGTCATAGCATACTGCTAATAACAGCAAGGTTGCAGCTTTGATCCCTGTGTGAGCCATTCACTTAAGAGTTGGACTTGATTTTTTGTGGGTCCCTTCCAGCTCAGAATATTCTGTGATTAGAAAATTATTCTATGTCTCAGGAACTGAGAATATTAGTTCTATGAAAGGTGCTGTTGAAATGCAGAAAATTGGCATCAGATGGTGTCACAATTTTCTGAGTACAAGTGACACAAATGAAAGCTCTAGAACGTAAGCAGTGGAACCACTTTCTAGCCTTCTGAGTTTTGAAATTATTATTGAAACAAAAGATGGAACTCCCTCATGGTGATTAGATACCTAGTTAAGTGTGTGTGTACCTCCTTGCAAAATTCCTTGTGGGAATTTTGAATTCAAGATCTGCTTATGGGAACAAGATCTGCTTATGGGCTGCATGGAGGATGGATACATTCATAGAACATTCATCTTAGTGAGATGACATAGTACACAGGAAACATCCAGGAGGTATCTGGGATTAGGAGAACCTTGGGCTGCAGACACTGGAAGGCTGTAGCATTCTGAAGAGGTGTCACTATGCCACTGTTTTGCAATTACACGTTTCCCAAAGGCATTCATAATTGGTCAAATACGGCACAGGGCAGATAGAACTTAACTCTAACTCAGACCAACCATATTATTTTTTGTCCTGTTTTTGCTAAATTTATGAGAACTTATTCATTTGGGTATCTGACAGTTCTGACATATCTTCGGAGTACAGCTTTATATCTTCCCCAGACATGGCCATGCACATTTTTCTTCTTCAAATGAATTAAGTCCAAGTTCAGTGAACCCTCTGCATAGCTCTAAGGAGATAATAAATCTCTCACTATGTAAACATTAGAAATGGAAAAAAAGATACTTTCCATTTATTCAGCTGTACTGTTAGAGCTACACTACAATTATAAATATGAACTGAAAAGTCATATACAGAACTTGTATTATCAAGTGCTAAATTAGGTGTAACACATAGTGTCTCTGTGGATTTTTAAAGAAATTTTGAAAGTTTCAATTTTATTATATACTGAATTTGTACAATCATTTCTACCAAAAGGTAGAAATGCTCCCAAAAGCAAGGAATATTTTTAATTTTTTTAAACCTGTGATTATTTTGATTCATTTCTAATTACAAATCAAATTAGCCACTGTATAGAAGTTATTCAATATAGCAAAAACCAAATGGAAATATTTAATCTTGGTTTACAATAAGATCTACTCAGTCATTCTGAAATCATTCGTGAAGTTGTCTCAGATTTATTGACCAAATCCTGCTGAAAAAAGGGCTTTCAAGGCTGGAGTCAAAATTCTGGAACTCATAGCATCATATCCATTTTAGAAAAAAATTACCATGGCTATTCCAGAATGAGGGAGATTGGTGTTCAGTTTTCATCTTTCACTAAACGCCATCAAAGTTTAAGTTTCCACAGGAACACTACCATCACCAATGTACTCTGATATTTGTCTCTGATATTTGTACTCTGGTATTTATGTTGTTCAGCTAGAGCTGTTTATAAAATACGTAGTTAATTAGCTAATGAGGAAGACTGACTCTACCCTAGTTTTCGGATATTCACCAAAGGTAAAGAAGGCTTGTTTTCCCATCTCCATTTTTTTATACAGCTTGAAACAACAAAAACAGAGAGGATTGAGACATCAAATGATGTAACTAACATTACAACTGGACAGCAAGGAACAGAAAAAAAGAAAGATATCTATTGAGTTGCGTGCAAGAAATAGAAACAAAATTGTCTTTAATTTCATTATGGCCTTAGGAGAAAACATTAATTCTTTTTCGTTACTGGCTGGTATGTTATACAGAGAGCTTTTTGTTTTTCTTAAAACTGGACATCACTAATTATACTCAGAGGACTAAAATTTCTTTATAAAAAGAAGGCACATTTTTGCCATTTCCTTCAGTTCTTATCATCTCACATAAGGCTTGGAAACTTCTGGTGAGCAGAAAGCTTTCTAAAAGATACAAAGGAGAAGAGGCAGAAAAGCAATTAAATATGAATAAGAGGACATGACCCAGGAAAAGAAAAATAGATTGAAATGTAAGATAGAATATTCTAAATAATATTACATTTTGTTTAAGTGCATTCACCTGGTAGAAGAAAACCATCCTGCAAACAATATTGTGAAGAATTGAAGACTGAGACATGCTAGTGCTCTTTGCTCATTGCCTTCATCTTGCAATGGCAGTTCTCCTGACTAATGAAGTGATGAAGTTCTCAAGAGCAACCCTCCACAGCTTGGTCAATCTTATTTACAAAATGTCCAATGAAAAGATCAGGGAACAATACAAGGTACGGTGACAGACTAAAGACTAAAACAATCTGTCTCTGCAAATGGTCCTACTACAAGTTCAGGAGTTATTTTGCTTCAGGCTCAGTAAAAAAACACAAACCAAAACAGCGAAGCAAAGAGCTGACTAAGATGACAATAAGCTGAATATGAATATTGTTTACAGTTACTCTGCTTCTAGAAATGGCTAAGAATTGTAAATGACACATTAAAGAAAATATTTTTTCTTTTGACCTTATATGTCAGGATTGTTATTACACCTGGAAAAAAATAAATTTAGATAAATAGCATTTTCAATTATATTGCTTCTAACAACTGCACTCATAACCTCAAAAGAAGGTTCCTCAAAAGAAGGTCCTTAGAAAGTCCTTATTGACTTAATATGGTAGTATCTGTTGTTCCTTCAGGAAATCGTTTTATGATGTGATGAAGCACTTATTTATCTGTGCTGACACCTCTCAAGGAAGGGGATGCATGGAACAAAATGAAGTGTAAAATATTTTAATAGTTGCAAATAGACAGGTATACAAATATGCATACATTGCAGTAAGCTTTTCATTATGCTTACTTCAGAAGCAAAAAAGGATTCAGAGAAATAGCTAACTCCTGAACAGACAACAGTGTAACACACAGTGTTTCTAAGGATCCTGAGGGAAATTTTCCCCACTTTTAGGACAGTCTCTAAAATTTTCATCTCCAGCATCATCACAGCATTGTTCTATTTCCTACCTTCCTCCTTGACTGAGGCCTAAGAACACAGGCTTTCACAATTAGTAAATATATCTTAACTATTACAAGGGATTTTTTTTTCCCCTGTATTGTCAACAATACCTAACTGGCTTTATTCACAGTAAGCAAATAATGTGGGTGAAAAGAGCAGATCCTGTGAAGAACAGCCATTTGAATAAAAGATGGGCAGGCACATGGCTCAACACATGCCTTTCCTCATGTGGTCAGATGGTTCAGAATTTGATTTGAAAAGAGATAATCTGTTCATGTCATTCCTTGTTTGATTAACACATCCAGTGCTATATCTGATAACAGAGATTCAAGACCCAGCTGCAGTTTTATTCTCTCAATAAGCTTGCTAAAAATTGCTTTATTTTCATATTACTTCACCATTTTTTAGGAAAGTCCACATAGTGATTGACATGTGAGACAGTATGTTTGGAGAGCAGGTGCACATGAACAACTAAGTGGGTTTAGCCCAGATAATTCCCTTAAGCCTGAGAAAAGACTCAATAACACTGCAGAGGCATTACTGAAGGGTTGGGTAACACTATCATGAACTTTAAATTTGAATAATATAGTTAATTCCAAGGAGATTACTTTTAAGTTCAGGTGGCATGAGATTTAGGGGCATATTGTATTTAATATTTCATGCAAGCACTAGCACAAACCAATTTCTTGGAGAAAGCATACTGTATACAACAGGAATTGGTTTCATCCACAGATTTCCAGGTGTTGCCTCAGAAGACCTTTCTGCCACTAGGTTTATGGACATGTTGACATATTTGTAACACTGAGATATAATTACAATGAGCTTCATGAAATGTGTTGCTTTGAAACTGCAGTGTGCAAAGACAATAATAGTTAACAAAGAGAAGTTTATAATATTGATCAACCTTACATCTCTCTGTCCCTGTGGGACAGACCGCGTCTTGCCTTGGATAACTTTGAAAGGGCTGAAATTAGAAGCAGCAAAAAGAAGGGCAACATAAGGAGACCTCAACATGTTACATCTGCTGGACAAGTTAATTAGAACAAAAATAAACTGTATCAGACAGTACTGAGTATGATCCCCAGTAGCAGTTCCTGGAATAGCTCTACTATGTCTTAATAATTGCACTCAGTTGAATTTAGCTATAAATTATAGGGAAAAACAGATAATCTTCACAGATGAAAAGGTTCAAATTAACCTGTTTTGAAGAATGCCTTGGCAGAATGCATTGTAATCAAGAAGATGGTGAAGAAAGATAAAGGAGGGTCTGAATTTGACCTTCAGAGCCATTTCATCTGGAAAAGAACTTTCAATCAATGACAAGTTGATACAGGCTGGTAATACCCATTTTTTCAGGTATTACCTTGCTCGCTGTTTGGATAAAGAAGATGGGAATGCTTTATCTACTAAGATTTGTTGATTATTCTTATTTCATTACAAGCCAATATTTTTCCCTTTTCTGTCACTTGAAAACCATGTTCTTTTGCTAATTAGTGAGGCTTGTTAACAGTGTACCACAAACTTGTATACAGCACACCTAAAAAAATGCTCTGGCAATAAAAGTTACTTTCTTCTTCTTTGTATTCCTTTCATCTTGTATTTCACTTCTACTCACTCCAAAACCTTTTATAACTGAAGAAACAAGGCTTGAAGAGTCTACATAGACATCAGAGTTTGATCTTTTCATATCAGCTCTTAATATATGTGATACTTGAACGAGAAAGCAATGCTGACAAATATGTGACCTACTTCGAAGAGCAGCTTTGCTATTATCACATAAGAAATATTTCTGCACCAGAATAAATTCTGACTGTATACAGGAATGCAGCATAGCCAAGAATTTTAGGCCTGATCTCTGAAAGAAGTTTCCAATTTTAATAGGCTGTATTTCTTGATTGTCTCAAAAGAAAAAGACAAAACTGCAACTTTTAAGCTTTTAAGGCTGCTTTTGCTTCTGAAATAGGGATTGTGAGACAGAACAATTTGATCAGACACATACTGTAAAGAAAGATCTGGAAACACTTATAGAAGGAATCAAAGGTGTGACTCAAAGACAATTTTTTCAAAAGTAAAAGAGAAAAAAATTTAGTCTGCACATTAAAGATTACATTTTAAAATTTTACATTCTGGGCTGTTTTAAGGAAATATGTAGCCTTCTTAAATGTATTAAATAATAGCTCTCACAGTCAGAGAACATGGCATATAGAAGCATATTAAGGTCCTTTCCAGTGGAGACAGACTTTCTAACTAAGAGATAAACTCAGTGAATACTTCTCAGTACCACAACAAGATGAGAGAAAAACAGTATCCTCTTCTACAATGAATGGCATACTGAATTTATTGAAAATGTACAGAGTTTCATGGACTGAAAATAAAGATTGTAATGCGATTACCTTCAGACATCTGCTGATATGTTTGCTGCATACATGAATCTGAGTACAGACCTATTTTGATCTGAAACAGAACAAGAACCTCTGCAGGACTGTCTTTTTAATTTCATGGCCCAATTATACTCGGGACAAGAAGACATAATGAAATTATATGGGCTAGAGAAAGATCCATTATTTGGAATGATCAAGCAAAAATGAAAAAGAAAATCATCCAGACTGACAGTTTCAGCTGCAAGTGTTGACTGTGCCAAGCTGATGTTACCAAAAGGCCACAATTTTGTTGCCTTCAATCTTTAAGATTTATGGTTTCAAGAGAACCCAAGGGATATAGAAAACAAAGCAGAGAGATCTGTTAGACAGGCATTTCCCTGAAAGCCCAGGCTGCCCTCTCCTGGAGTGAATTATCTTGCACATCTGTGGTCTGAGTTAATGGCCAAAGTAACATGAGGAACATCTCACAAACAATCACTTGATTATCAGGTATTTAACTCTTCATGTGTGTTATCTTATAGGAGACCTACTAAACATACATTCAGATGAACAAGAAAATTACACACATCTTGCTGGGACAGGGTTACATATAGAAGTGACTTCCCTGTGCAATGACTTTTAGTTCAGTAACTTACTACACTACTATGTGTAGTAGCTGACATTACTGGGATGCACTGGTGCACAACTTGAAGTGAAATGCAATGCTACGAAAGCATCACCATTCACTTAGAATTTGAGAATGCTTCTCTGATGCCAATGATCTAGCACCAGACAAAGCCCTGAGAATAGGTCACGCCACAGCTGCACTCGTGCAGTCTGCCCTACACTTACTGGAGTGAGAGAAGAGCTGCCATCACCTTGTTGCAGCTTCTTCCACCAGCTAAAGTTCAAAACAGAGGACAGAACCTTTCTCCTTACATCAGGCACCCTGATATTAATGTATCTGCTGGTATCTGCTGCCATCCATGCATGCAATATACCTGGTTTGTTTACTCTACAAGGCTATGTGACGCCAAAGCTGAAGCACATATTTACCATTGTATGTGGCCTGTTCTCCAGATAATTAACTAGAAATGTTCTCATATACTGTCATTCAGATAATATGTCTCAGATATGAAATATATCTGTGGAAGAATTTAGTGTTTTTCTATTTGATAAAAAAACCCCACTTTTTAAAAATCAGGACCCCTCTTTCAAATCAGGTGCTGTAGGGAATTAACAAACACCAAGAGTAAAACTGATATCCAAACATAAAAGGGAACCATCAACAACAGGTTGTTTCTTCTTTGGTAGCAGCAGACTACTGAGGTAAAGGAAAAATTATGCAGATTATAGAATTAGAATAATTATTTTGTTGTATTAATTCATATTAATCTCAATTATAATGAATAATTATAAATTTCCTGAAGAAGACATAAAAAGCACTGAAACTGAGTAGGGAAATACTGATGCCTTATTTAGATGGAAATTCCTGATTAAGAAATCCTGTAAAATGCATTTTAATTGTTTCACTAAAATGCACACAAATCTTTAATTAGTAATAAACTAACCATTATTTTAGGATTTAGATTTTCCATGAATTTTAAGGTTATATTTAGGTCACATGATGAACTGTACTTACTGTCACTGTAGATCTTGAAAAGAAAAAAGGGACCTTTCAGTGAAACAACAGCTAGTTAAAGCAGAGAAAAGCTGTAGCAGAACACAGAACACTGTTTCTGCTGCTCCTTGCTGACCATTATTATTCAAGGTTCAGTTTTTAACATTCTAGATAAGAAACAAGCTGTAAAAACGTTTTCAAGAGAGACAATTTTGATCTGTTCCTTCCAGATTTTGTTATTCTTTTTCCATATTTGTACTCCTTGTCTTTTGCAGAGTTATTATGCATCATCTATCTGTAAGGAGTCAAAAAAACTAAATTATCAAAATAAAATGTGGTTTTTTTTCATTCAGGTTAATATTTTGTCTAATATAGGATCCTGTATATTACTTAAATAATTCTAGAATACCAGCTGAAAATGGAGGGTGGAATTGTAATTTTACTGTAAATATTTCATTTATTAATGGTAAAGTACTTGCTTTACTGATTGTAAAATGTACCATTGAAGAGTTTGTAGAAGATACCCTGAAATTCAGTCATTTTGCCTGTTATTTTTTCTTAGCTTTCTGGGAAAAGATAAAGGAAATTCAGCTTTCACTCAATCCATAAATCAAATCATCCACAAATTAGAAGCATAAAATTCTAATAAGCATGACCTTATAGTCCCAGTCTCAGACAAAATTAAACATAGTAATTAGAAGTTTCTGAGTGTAGTCCATTGTAGATTTAACCAAAGAAGATACAAGTCAAATGACTTCAGATACTATGAAGAACTTTAATAGAACTGCACAACAGCAAAAATCTGGAGAAGGTAATTATCTGAAGTCTGTGAATGTTCTTTCTGTTTTCTTATCTTTGCTTTTGAACATCAAGAAATACTTAATATAATTCAACTACCCAAAATAAACTGTGATTAATGAGGAGAATTTACAGTAGAAAAAAAACAGTAACAACAGAAAACACTCCAAATGTTAAAGAATCAAACGAGCCCAGACCTAGGAATAAAAGATATCATTCAAATTAATTGTTTACATGTAAGTTTTAAAATATTTCCTATATCCATGATATAAGCACATTCTTTTAGTTTCAAAGAAAATTGTACATATTATCTTTGTTTATATTATAATCAAAAAACCAAATATGAATAATCTCTGATCATTTTAACTCTCAATCAAAGAAGATAGGATTTCTCACTCTTATTTCACAATAGTTCCCAAACCATATAGTTTTCTATTGATCTAGGTATGATTTTTTAATTTTTTTTTTTTTATAATTTAAAAGCAATACTTTTCAGAATTTTTAAATTCTACCAACTAGGAATGAAGAGGATTCATCTCATTTCAAGACCAATGCTACAAAAAACAATTGATAAGTTTGCTCTGAATTTCAACATTTGTATTATTTTTATTTGACAGTAATCTACTCCTATTGATATTTTAAATACAGTACCCTTTTAAACTTGATTTGCAGATTCCCTAAACTAGCTATCAAAGACATTTGTTTCAATACATCAGCTTTCCCAAATACTATACCCTTCTGTCACAAATTTAGCCTAAATAAAGCAACTTTTATATGGAATTTGGAGAGGAAAATGTAAATGCTTGGTTTACTGACAAATTCAGATTCTTGAAGTTTTTTGTGAAAAGAGAAATACTTTAATCCTTTTTAAAGCATTTTCATTATGTAAATCTCCATTTAGGGATAAAACCTTCCCCATTGCAATCACACTATCACTCTATCAAACTCTTATCATCAGAGCAAATACATTGAAGTTTTACTTTAATGAATCCCATTACTACTGCAGAAACAATCACAGGTTTCTTAGAAATCTTCCCTTCCACATCTTTACTGGTGGTTACATAATGATTTCTAATTAAATTTTTTTCAATTCAAAATCCTTATTGGAGTATATTGGCCACACAGTGATGAAAGTAGATGCACAAATCATCATAATTTCAAAAAGTACAATACCTGAATTCTAGGAAAGTCTGGAAATAACAGTTATTTTTTTCAAAATATAACATTCAGGAGAAAAGTATGTCACATAATACTGGTCATAAAATATTAGAACTCTTTGTAGAGTACTAAGAAAAAACATCAGGAATAATTTTGTGTATTAATGATAAATGTATTTTACTATCAAAGACAACAGCAATTTCAACTTACACCCAAAGACCTAAAGTTTTATAAAACTTTGTTGACAGACAAAGTAAGCTTTTTTTTTCTATACCTGGAAGTTCTTTCTCTTCAAGACTGTATTCCAGAGATCCAAAGGAATAATTAGCTGGACTGATTGCAGGAGTAGAAATAAAACTTGCACAGCCAATGGATGGGTTGATTTCAAAATAATTGTGGCTGTGATTCATTCGGTGAAATTCCAGAGAAGATACTATGGATGTACGTTGCTTTGGCTACAAGAAAAATAGAAGTTTGACATGAAAAACCCAGACTTTTTGTATAGTTTTCATTACTTGACATTTAATAAACCAATCTTTCTCTGTTCTTACTGTTTTTATTTGGCTCAAAGGTTATAGTAGTAAAAATCATTTCATATCACAAGCTGTGGTGTGTAGAGATAATTTCCTTCTAAAATCTGGATTAATCCTTATTAGAAAAAATGCATGTCTTCATTCTAATCAATTTAATTCAACATATAATAGGCCTTTACAGCCTTGCATATAATAATTTCAATCATCTTTTGATAAGAAAGAGAACTCTTCACCAGCTGCATTGATGGGTACATCTTGCAAAACAATTAGAGCGCTGATGCCTGTATAATGAAGTTTACTAAATAATACCAAGTGCCCATCACTCGAAAGACACCCTCTGCTGTTTATTCCATTTATGAATATGCCTCAAATATTCAAAGACTGAAATGTCTGGAAGCTTAAGGGAAACATTTCAACTTGAAAAACATACATGAAAATCAAACTTTCTGTGTGAGTTTTCATAGAACAGTTAAAAAACTTGTTACTACTTTATTTCAAATATTTACTTTCAAAGAAAAGCACTGAGCAGACCCCAGTTAATAGTTGTGCTTTGGATTGCAGAGCAGTTTTAGAGCATGAGAAACCCATTTCTTTTGGGGGGATCTATACCATAAGATGTAGAAATTTATATGTGTTCAACAGATCAGCAACAACTTTTTCACTACATGGACTTGTTCCCATTGCACTGCACTACCTACTAGTACAGGTATAACTTTAGTGCTCAGTGTCACAGCTCTTAAGCCACAGACCACTGCTGGTTTGCAATGCCATGCTAAGTAGTCTGTTGCAGCACTCATTCGGTTCTATACCCAAAATATCCTAACCCCACGATACTCCTTCCTGCTTCAAGATCAATGACCAGAAACATCAAATGTCTCCAAAACAGAGGAGGCCTGCAGCCATGTTTATAGCTGTCCATATATTTATTTCACAACAGAGAAAAATACCTCAGGAAATTCTGCATTGGAAAACCAAACCTGGACAAAAATAGAATAAAGAGAGTAAAAGATGCTTCATCTCTTCTTATTCTAGCATGTCAGGCTTAACATGTCAGAATATTTGTAAGGGTCAAGAATTTGCTCCTAATTAGTATCAAGACCTAATTATTACCTTTGGGAGCAATACTATCTTCCTTGGATCATGAAGGTGTTCACCATCCCTTACTTAGAACTACTTGTTAAAATACAATCAATCCCAGTGGAAAAATTTTCAAATTTGTTTTTGGTCAATTTAATTTTTAGGTTACAAGTCCTGCAATACTTGTGTCATAAATACCAAACCAGGCTGTTTTCACTAAAAATTCACCCTTTCTATTGGAATGTCAGATAGAAAAATTCAATAGAATTAGGTGTGTGTAAGGTTGATTATTTCTTAAAGTTGTGTTAGGCACCATGTAAATTAACTGTGTCATACTAAACCTGAGAAAAATGGGAAATTTTGGCAATCATCTGGTCTATTGAGTGGACTTACTTTCTTCAATAATTCAAACCAGTTTCTGCTTTGAAAGCCTGACTCCTAGGTCTAGTAATTTCATGGGAGGGTTCAATGAACAGGGACAGACTCCAACATCAAACAGTGTAGTTGGAAGTCATTGTTTGGGATCTGAGCCAAAAAAACTCTCAGATCAGACCAAAAATATTCATCTGTATTAATTAAATCTAATGGCCCACTTTTGCTAGACAACATATTCATGAATGGCCTAATTATTTCTAAAACTGAAAAAGATCTCTGGCCATTTGGAAGTTATTTTATGGCCCTTTCCCAAGCAATGGTGTCTTTGCAGATTTGCAGGATTTGAACTCCTCTATTGAAAAGGGGACACTTCTCTTAACATGAGGTGTGGTATCTCTGGTTGTTTTTAAGCTGAGACAGTTCCTGCCTAAACAGGCAGCTGGAATGGTTCAGCTTTGTCTCCCAAAGGAGCTCCAAAGGCAACTGCCCTGGCATTTGTCTATTCAGGCCTCCAGCCACTGCTTTGGCCTTTCACTATCTTGTTTTGGACTTGGGCATTATTGTTACTGATTCAGAGAAACATATTTCAGTTTAAAATGTCTTTCCAATCTAAGGTTTCTGCAGAGAAACTCAGTCTCTAGTACTCCACAGCATTACACTGCTACTATACTTTTTGGAGTTAACAAGGTCCATCAATCAACATGTGCCAATAATTTCTCTACATAATTAGTCAGGAATCCAGCATCTAAGCCTTTGGAGCTTAACTAAGAAACTAGAGGAACTAGAGGAATTTTTTGCACTTTTGCTGTGTCCTGTAAAATGTTAAAGTACACTAGCTGTTCATTAATATATGCTATGAGAGACTCAGTAGACCAGTTTGTGCTGAGGCTTTATGTCTCTAAAGCACTATTTACACAAAAAAAACCCCCCAAAAAACAGTAGAAATGAATCAAACTTTTTTCTACAGTTAGGATTAAACTCCATTCCCAATTTCATCAAGTAAATTTCCAGCATAGCTATTTACTTCTACCTTAGCTATTTAAAATCCCAGAGCAGTCAGTTGAGATCTAGTCAATAAAATCAAGATCTAGTGAATACCATCAAGAGTTCAGAGAACAATTCACCTCACCCCAGTCCCCTTGGTATTGATTCCCTTGCCTTAGTGCAGGTATCTACCATCACTGCAGATTCCTCAGGGCATCCCACCCGTCCTCCAGCTGCCATTCAGAAGGGTGCTGGTCTCCCCTATAAATGCCCTGTACAATACTCAACAGTCTCCACATGCATTTCAAAGACACCTCTATAGCACCTTAAATGACATTAGACTCCTACTTTTGGGTAACTGAATCGAATCCTACATCTGTCCTAAGCATGATGAGAGATTACATCTCTAAATCAGACAGAGATTCTTACATAAACAAATGAAAGTAGAGGTGTTTCACTCCCACATTTAATCTCACATCCAGTTCACATCTAGACATGCTCTAGAAATCTTTTCTTTGAATTTGATGTCAAATTCCACCTTACTGGCAGTAACCTTGGTTTGCTGATTCCATCTGCCAAAGCCACTCTTTGACTACATTTACCAAGAACTCTTGAGATATTTTCTGAAAAATTCTAATATTATTTACTATATTGAACACCATAACTCAGTCAGGGGTCAAGATTTCATAGCTGTGAAGCACAAACACAAAACTCTGTCCTAAAGAGATAATGCTTTTTTTATTCTTCAAAGCCAGCTTTTTCATTACATACCTTCCTTTTGCTATTACAAAGGTCTGGACGTGCTTAGACAACCCTTGTGAAATTCTGGCTTACTTATGGCTTCACTTCACCCCAATATGCATGTTACATAGCATGCAGATTTGTCCTTAAGTAGATTTTTATTCATTACATTCAAGTGTATATGTATATGTGTAAATCTCTTTAATGACTGATATTTACTTTTAAGGCATTGCTTCACAAATATTATTTCAATTGTCATAAGACCAACCTAGAAAACCCTACACTATCCTAAAATAGCATATCAAATCAGGCTAACAAATCTTTCCAATTCATAAGCAAAAAAAATCACTATAAATCTTTAAGTATATTGCAATAATAAGACTTAAATAACTTTTAAATCAGGTCTAATAAAAACATTTTCCTGTTCAGTCTGTAATGAACACATATCAATGAAAGATACCCCTTTGAAACTGCAAAACCAGAAAAAGCATCAAAATACACATACTGAATTGCTTTTCTATTAAAAAGACAAGTAAGGACTTAATGTGTCCATTAATGGGATTTGCATGCAAATTCTGTAATGCTACCATGACTGGCATGTAACACTATAAGGAGGCAAGGGATCATTGAAATATTTCTTACAACATTTAGCAGAGGCAGTAGAGCAAAACTTCTTTCTCAGTTTAACACCAAAATATTTCTTCAGCTTTGAAGTACACTCTGCAATACAAGCTTCTGACTTCACCTTCTCACCTTTGGGATTTGTGTACATAGCACTGTCACAGTCTTAAAAAATTAATTCTCACAACACTTTGTACCACAGCAGAGCTAGTTGCTCCATTTCAGAGATGCTGAACAAGGGTATAGAGCTTTCTCAAGGGACAGATGTGTGGTTTGTTAAAACGCTGAGAACCAATGAACCTAAGGAAATTCTGCATTTGGCAAAACCTGCCAAGTTCCAGCTGCACTATATAATGGAGAAACTGGTTTCAGTTGCAATATATCATGCAGGACATGTATGACAGAAGAGAGAACTGCACCTACATTCTCAAATTCTAGTTAGCACATAAAATACAGACTTAACAAAGAAAGCAGGAGGCTGCAGACCCTTCCCCCTGGCTCATCTCACATATATAACACTGTGTGAGTGTACTTGAGTGGCCCCTTAAATCCCTCATTTTGATACCTGGCCAGATAATCCAATTCTTTCAATTCTCTGATCAGCTCACTCCTACTTCATATTTTCAAAATATTCCTTTCTCCAGCTTCCTTCCTTCTAAAATCTCATTCTATTTCTATACATTCATTTTCCCTTTCATAGAATCATATAATGGTTTGAGTTGAAAGGAACCTTTAAAAGCCATTAGATCCAAAGCCCCTGGAATAAGCTGGGACATCTTCAACTAGACCAGGTTGCTCAGAGCCCCATCCAATCTGACCTTGAGCACTTTCCAGGGATTATTGGGCATCCACAACTTCTCTGGGCACCTCTCTTCTTTTGTTTTCTCCCAT
The DNA here is from genome assembly GCF_971803275.1 of Cyanistes caeruleus. Lineage (NCBI taxonomy): Eukaryota > Metazoa > Chordata > Aves > Passeriformes > Paridae > Cyanistes > Cyanistes caeruleus. The sequence continues at coordinate 36,293,739 of NC_141704.1, read as the reverse complement.
CTATTGCTACATTCCTTCCTAAGCTACTTCTGTTATTCTAAATAAACCTCCACAGTATCCAGTTGATTTCAGTTCTATTTGGTACTGCAAAATTTTATTTTCTGCTTTATTTGTGGTTTTGTCAAGGTCTCTCAAACTCCCTAATGGTCCCATCTCACACTGATTTTACAGTCCCATTGTCTTTCCCTCCTGTTGTCTTTCTATGCATCCAATTTTAACCTCTGTCTTTCCTTTCACATACAAATTTCACGTCACTTTTATGGTTTCTGTCTTTTGCCTCTACATTCCAGCATGCCATCTCTGTTTCTATCTTTGTCTCTTTTTCTCATTTACACTTACATAAAAGCTCAAAACATTCAACATTTTCTCAGTAAAATACAGCCTGTGACGGGCTCCTTTGTTTTCTCCTGTCTCCAGTTTGATTTGCAGAAATCATCAGTTCTGATACATTCTCATCAGTCAATGCTCCTGTCAAGAAATATTTGATTTATAGGACCTGAGCTAAGGTGATCGAGTAGCCTTGAAATTGCAAAAACTGGAGATTACGATGCATCTGGGTTTGATTCATCTATGTCACCTAGAAGTGCAAGACTACACTGAATTATTACTAGACTACTGAATCAATTATTCTGTCAAGCCTCAAAATACCACATTGAACAAGCTGAAGACATATTTTCTTTTTATGCGGTAATATAATTTTCTCTTTTTTCATTTCACAAAAACTTTATCTTATATTATGACAACAATTAAAAATAAAATATACACAGTTTCAGTACCCATTTTGACATTCTTGATTTTACTTGTCAACATTTTAATTAAGTGCAGAAAGCAGAAAATACACAGAGGCTGGCATCTAATATATCCCAAGCAGCCACAACGGGGAGTTTGCAGGATCATGAGATTTAAAAAAAAAAACCAACAAATTTTTAAAAAAATGCTTTCACTGTTTTTTAACTGTAGATCTTTTACGATACTAAAAGCGTAATGCATTCTAAAACTCAATTAATTTTTAATGACATCATACTGTCAAAGTCCAAGCAATTTCTGGATGATTGATTATTAATTTAGAGAAAGACACTGCTGACATCCTGCATGAGCAGCAATGCATACTACTTTATAGTAATCTCATGGTCCCTCAGAATACTTGGATCATTCCCCTGTCAGTGACATGCTCAGGAATGACACAGACTCAGCTCTTTTGCGTAGCCTGTGGTCAGGAAGCTGTGCTCTGTGACTCTGGTACCATAAAGACACAGAGTTTTCTGCTCTCCTCGCTGCACCTTATCCTAGCTCTGCTTCCAGCAGAGCCCTCCACTGGAGTATGTAATTAAAGGTCAGAAGGTTGCTGCTCCTTCTACCCATGGCCTTATCTCAGATGACAAATCACACAGGAAATAAATAAGGGAAAGAGCTGATCTCTCCCCAGTTTCTATTTTCCTTGCCTTCTACTTTCATTTTAGTTGCAACCATATTGCAGCTGTGGGTTCTGAGGAGCTGCAATTCTGAATGCCAAAAACTGCAACACCTTTGGGCCAGTTTTCTTCCTTGATAGATGTGACCAGATTTTGAAGATACACAATTATACCTATCCTGGGAAAACATTGCTTGAAATGAGACCTAAATAGCTAGAGATAAATTTGATAAATAAGAGGAATGTCTCATTCCTCAGCTTTAGAATTTCCTATCTTTCAAAGATTAAAATAGTGTTATTTTCACTGAAACAGTTGGAAAATGGATATAAGACCATTTTCTTCCAAAAAGCTCAGCTACCAGCTGCTAGTAACATCCCCCTTTTCACCTGCAGATTATGAAAAGTGCTTGTATCATTATATTCTTATATCATAAATTTTGAAGGGCCAAAGTGATTGCTCTTTTTTTAAACTGCATGCTACAGACAAAATACATGTGTGAAAATGTACAATATCAGATGAAAATAAAGTGCTACTGAGTAAATAAGGTGCTCAACCCCCCCCCCCCCCCCCCCCCATACTACAGAAACAAATGAAAATGCTAAGAATATAATGGGTAAGAAACCCATCAAGGCAAAAGACATAAGGCTTTAATCTTCCAGATTCTGAGTGTGTTACTGTTTCCAAGCATTATGTGTACTAGGCAGGGCAACTTGCATGGATTTGATCACACCCCTACAATTAAACTTCGTTAGGTGTCAGAAAAGGGTCTTCAAGGCAGAATTATCTACCAGGAACGGTGCTTGGTGTATTCAAATCACAAATCAGGCCTGACAGTGGATAAGTTTGGAGAAAGAAAATTGTACACTACTAAAATTATACCTGGGACTGTGTCCATAATTCAACAGTGTAGATGACAACTCTGCAGAGCTAAAGCTCATTTTGCTAGCATAGATGTGCCTTTCAGTATCTGAACTGCCTTTAAAAACAGTATTTCACCTGTCTGTTACAAGTTCATATAGGAAAAACATTCTATATTTCTGCATGATTCGTGTTTATATTGAATTAGGAATCACAACCTGGAGAATTTCTCCAGGTAAGTAACCAACTTCAACCAAGAAAGACATATGAATTTATTATTGCATGTGATATTCTAAAACCTTAGCTATTTACAACAGAGTGTTATTCTGATTTAATTTATACTTGTGTTTTAGTATCCTGTTGAACTGTAATTAAATGCACTAACACACACTGCTGTTTTCATTAGTACCATGTATTGGGTAGATGTGTTTATGTTTTCCTATTAGATCTAATTAAAATATATAAATAGAAATATGTTTTATAGTTACTTGTCAAAGGAGATCTCTTACAATGCATCTCTTTAATAATATTTTGTTTAATGTTGTTATTAACTAGTCACAGAGTTTCCATTATGCACTAAGGAATTTTTTTTTCAAATATTCTCCTGTGGAGTTGTTAGACATCTTCTTCCCATAAATGCTGTGGTAAAACAGGTGGATGTGTGGTGTATGTACTGGGGGGAAGTGTGTGTAGGAATCAGTCCTGTGAGACAATTCCAACCATAACCTTTTTTTGTGTTTGGTACTCTGTAGTCCAGAATAAAATAATTTCATAATGTCTGTCCTATTTTCAGTCATGCATAGATGAATTGCTAACTACATCTTAATGGCATTGACAGCATACCTCTTACTCTGCTTTGCTCCCTCTTTTTCAAGGGCTATTTAGGAGCTTTATTTTTTATTCAACATCATTAGAATGAGAAGACATCAAACTGTGTGCAGTAGATTTGTATAGACATTCCCTGTCACAGAGAGAATAATCTGAAATATATTTACATACCTAGAATCAAGGTCACTGACTGCTGACAACCACCTTAATATGCTTGCAGCCCTAACAGATACAAGTAGCCTTGGAAGCACTATGACATCCAGGGAGAATCTCCAGAACAGGCACACAAAGGATGAGCACTAAATCTACCCATGTGTGGACTGTAGAACACAATTTTATTTTAGAGGGTTTGGGGAATGCTCAGCACCTTCCAGAACATCATAAAAGCATGTACACAGAAGTGGCCTTTACCTTGGATATGATGGCTTTGATTCCCCACAAAATCATAACTCAGTAATGTGGGTTTTTTTAAGTCTTATTTGCCTCTTGTGCTAAGCACAAAGTCAGCACCAAAATACAGCATGAAAAGAAGTGCACCTGAACAGGAAGCACTGTGTGCTTGCACAGTGTTCACAGTGATTTTCCTGGTTATTCCCTGCCTGGCTGGGCATGTTCTAAGAAGAGCTAAGCACAGAAAGCAGCTCATAGGAGAAAGAAAGTCATTGCACTGCCACTGTCCTGTGATCTCATTCAGAGAGTGGAGAGAATTTATTGCATAACAGTGTTCTCCAGCCCTCCTTTTTGTGGTGAAATAAAACAGATTTTGTGTGTGTGTGTGTGTGTGTGTTGCAAAACAAGTTCAGCAGATGCAACACAGTGTTCTCATGGTGTTGTGCACTAGTGCAACAACCTCCAGCAGGGATTTCACTAAGCTGGCAGAGACAGGGACGTGCCAAGCCAACTGTGACAAGGCATGCATTTCATTTGTGAACAGCTAAGGAAACCACAGCATGGTGCTAGCATGGGGAGGAAGCAGGCAGAAATAGTTTCATTGTTTCAACATAGGGAAACAGTGACACTAATCCACTTGAAAATCCTGCTTATGGAACTATTAGGTCTGAAAATTTATTTTCTGGAACTGTGATTTTCCAGAGTTTCCTCTAAGATGATTTTTTTTTGATTGCTTGTTTGTGTTCAAATAAACTCCTGCACCTACCTGCAAAAAAGAATGATAAATAATTTCATTGAATATCAATTATTATCACTTTTAAGTCAGCTAGGGAGGCTCTGGAGCACACATCTCCTACAGATGGTCTGTCCATTCATGTCCAGGCTGACACAGGGAGTGGAATGTCACGGTCCCTGTCTTTCCCTATGCCTAGATGAATGTACATATACATATGTGTATATGTATACATATACACGGGTCTGACAGGCACACTGCATGCAAAAGCATTTGATAGTTTAAACAAGTGGGATAGGTCTATCAGAAGCTACACATGTCCTGGAGGATTCTGCTAGAACTTGCAGAAAAAGGAGACACACACTTTTGCCTGCTAATGTTTAAGCTGTTAGCTGCTATTATATCCATAGATGTCCTAGCCAGCTGAATGAGGAGCCATAGATTGAATTGCAAGTTTGTTTACAGAGGTTAAAATAAGAATACTGGGGAAAAACAAAACTATTATTCCTGTAAAGACAGCGCATCCATGCTGATAAGAAAAAAGAGAAAGATATTATGATGAATAGACAATTTCAGATCTTAGCAATAAAACCAGAAAGAACAAGATTATGAAATTTCATCATGTCAGAAACACTGAAATTCTTTGTTCCTTCGTCCTCCTACCAGAAACCCTCTTAACAGCATTGAAACAACACTTTAAGGAAATTGGGTTATTCACATAAAATAGGGAAAATACTAATTCATGATAGATAAAGTCGCTTTTAAATAATCCACATTTTGACATCAAAAGCTGTACCTAAAGTAAGCCATATGAAATATATCTTAAAAAGACAAGAATTCAACATGCCAATGCTGGACTGCATTTAATAAATAAATTTAAAGGTGAGAAGTCAGAATTCAGTTTTATGAGAATTGGCCCAAGACCCACAAGTAAATAACACCAGCTAAAGAAACAGTCTCAGAGGAAAAAATGTGCTCTTTCTCCCTCTGTGGATATAGTTTATTTTTCAAATGGAGATGAAAAAATAAATAAGGAGAAGCTTATTAAATTGAGTAGCTAATACAAAAAATGCATGAAGCATCACAAGCAGTTTAGTTTTGTTCAGGCTTCATCCAGACTGAGAGCTACAGGAACTGTGATGGAACAAGCTCAATTTTACTACCACTTTCTAAAACAACAGCCTGATAAGGTAAGTTATATTTTACTCTGTGTACTAATGTAACTAACTTAAAACTTGAAGGAGACATATACTTGTTCTCCTATCCCACCTTATTATGGATCACAGGTGCTGTGAGCATACAGAATATCGTATGTCCTTAATCTGAAAAAGTATTGCTTTCTCAAACTCTCCATTAACTAGCATTTCAAGAGCTTAAAACTAAGTAAGTCTCATCTGGACAATCAGTAAAAAAAAAAAGACCAAGCAATTCCAGGCCTGAACTAAATTCTGTTTACTTCTTTTCTGCATATATGCAACTTTTCCAAAACTCCTTTTTTTTCAGAGGCTGACCATGGGAAAATTTGAAAAGAAGAAATTTATTTGCAAAATACTAGATCAGAGTGATGAGCCATAGCTAAGGTGTACAGATAAAAGTGCACAGAGATGGTCAAGATACTGTTAAGTTTGCCAGCCTCAGGAGTGAAGGTAGTAGAGGTGGGTGGTATTGTAGCACTGAACTTAATACTCAGACACCTCCAGGGATGATCATTCCACCAGGTATGATCCATTCCAGTGTGTAATCACCTTTTCTGTGAAGAAATTCCCCCTTATGTCCAGCCTAAACATCCTCTAATGCACCTTAAGACTGTGTCCTCTCGTCCTGGTTGCATAGAGACAGTCTTCTGCTCACTGCTGGTAAACCATTATATGTACAACCCTACAGGAAAGATAAGTAAAGCTATAAATTAAAATAACTATATGTATTGAAAGGCCAGTCCTCCCTGGCAATTCCATCCAAACTGCCAGAGCCTGCCTCATGCAAAGCTGGCTGCTGAAGAGTTTCCCATTCCGCCTTTACTGGCACTTTCTCATGCTGGATGCACAAGACATGAAAAAGGGAAAGAAGTGACATCTGTTTTGGAAATCTATATGATCCCTGGTTTAGATCTCTTATAAATCAATTTATCTTGTTAGAAAAATGCAAAGAGGCCCTGGCAGCCAACAGAAAATTAATTATTTGCATACATTGTGTAAGAATATTCATTAGTTTTACATGAATGGTGAGAGGTCAGTCAGGAATAGAATCCCATTGTGCTACCCTTCAAAGAGCTTGCCAGGTAATTGAATGGAAAAAAAGAATTAAATATGCAGGCAGAATGAACACTAATGGTTAGCAAAGAGCACATTGCAAATATGTACAACTTCTTTGTCTAAATTCTTGGGTTGAGGTCTTAGGGGAAGGTGATTAGATACAAAACAAAAACAAAGAAAAAAAAAAGAATATTGAGGGATGTGCATAAAACACATGAATAAGAGAGAAGCATAATGGAATCTGAATGCTACAGTGTATCCAACTAGTCCTGTATTAGCACATGGACTTATAACATACATTATGCCTGTCTGCTGTTGTTTTCTGTACAGGGAGCATGCCATGTGTAGGGCCACATGAGAGACATTTTAGGAAATGTGGTAAAGTTCTGACCATATATATCACAGAGCTAGCTTTTGTTCTGCAGAACGATGAGAACACTGTGACTCAGTAAATGGAATAATTTAAATTTGAAAATAGCTCCCCAGAATCTGCCGAATCCATTCAGAGTTAACTAGCAGGAGAACATCACCATGAAGTGTTCTGGGTCCATCTGTTGGCAATATCATGATGGAAACAGCTTTTTAAATGCTATTTCAAATAAGCTATCACACAACAGCTTGTTTCAACAACATTTCATTACCTTTCTGTTTGTTTGCCGCCTACTGTAAAAAACAGCTTGGAGGGAAGGAGGCATTTCAGTACTATAGACTGGTGTAGTGTGGGAGGGACAGAGACACTACAGAAACAAACAAAATGAGAAACAACTACAAAAAGAAAAAATAGAAGAAACTGTAATTTTAGACCCTCTGCAATCTAGATTTAAACCATGTGGAACCTGAACTATGCTGGTGTCAGAAGGGGATGCACCAACCTGTCAATGGAATTATTGTATAGTGACAGTATCAGCCACAGGATGCCAATGGCTCCTAGACAGAAATGGCAAGTGCACCTAGCAATTACCTTTAATTCTGCAAGACCTTCTGAACTGTGTGCTCCAATGAGTACTGAAAGGGAGATTCACCTCCAACACTGGGACACAGTCACTTGTGTGGTACCAAAACAACCTGGCCTATACAACTCCCAGGAAAATATCATATGTCCATCAGCTTACTCCTCAAGTAAAGCAAATGCCAGTGACTGATGGTACAAAGCCTGCATCCAATAGCATCAGAGTACCTCAGCTGCAGAGATCAGCTCAGCAATAAAGAACAGATGGCTGCACTTGAACCCAAAATTAGTAGGAGATTAAATTCTTTTGGTTAACACTAAGAAAGTTTCACAATTAGTCAATTCAGCATGTAGTTGTCCAAGCTAGCTTTGGCACACCTAATGTCATGGCTTTTTAAACAAGGAAATAGATCAGGTTTGTTCTGACTTATACCATGAGCCCATGGTTCTAAAATAAACTACTCTATGCTGATTAACTCTGTATCACTGATCCAAGTTCTAACATGTATTTACTTTAAAGTTTTGGCTTTAAAGAGATGCACTCCTTAAAGAAGTATATGGAGCACTCAAGTTTTACACACATTACGCATCCTGTTACCCAACCAGCATTAGAAAGATGGATAGTTAGAAAGAATGGAAGTTCATAAGCAGTACTATATGGGAAAGTAAAATAAAAAGGTATAAAACTCCAGGCAAATGGAGATGCAGAAATAAGAGAGTAAATCTGAAAAAGTACTATGGAAGTAATACTGATAAATTCAGCACATAGCCTTAAAAGAAAAGTAACAGTATGCAAAAATATGAAATACTGCATAAGGACTTCATTTGTCATCAGTGCTATAAGAAGTATGTACTCTGTACATTTGGACTCATTCATATCATATGTTATCTTCTTCTGCTACTAATATTGATTCTTAAGACAAGGTATTTTGTGTTCTATTTATGTCTTTGACCTACTCAAATGTGTAAAGACATAACTTCCTCTTAGAATACATGCATCAGAGCCTGCCATTAAAAGGAGAAATACAACAAATGAGAGGATGCTTATGGTGAGTACCTACCTGAGGACGTATGACTTTCACTATGTTTTTAAGTGCAGTGTCTGGTGATGGAGGAGAGCAGTCAGGTGTTGGGCCTGTAGAGCTGTTTCTATGGTTACCAGATCCTGGTGCGGTAATTGCTACCTGGGGTGCATTATCTGTGAATAAAAATAACATCTATGTGAAATTACAAATACTTCATATATTTTAAAATAAAAAAGAATTTTGAAAACAGAAGGTTATTCAGAACAGTATTTAAACTTACCAAACATAATAGAATTTAAACATATTTGTTAAGGAATATATTGCATATCTACACTTATTTTTTCACCCCATACATTCAGTCTATGTTAAAGCAAGATACAGCATTCTCTCAGTATCTAAACAAAATGAGGTGGAAACCAAGCACAAATATTTTACTTTTATTACCTTGAATTACTGACTGTGAATACAAATATAATCACTATAACAGGGGTAACTTGAAAGGAAGATTTATAATGCAACTTCTAGTTGCATTATAGTTCATCCTGGAGAATCCTAACACATATGACCAAGTTCTACATGTTATACAAACACATGTGAACTTAGAACATGCTAATAGGCGTCATTGATGACTTTCCTTAACATTGTGATCAGTGTCACTGACCAGCAAGGACTAATTACATGAAAACATGCTCAGTTTCTCAGGTAACATTTGCATCCCCCATAGAGTTCTGCACTGTAGCAGATTCCTTTCCAGCAGTACCTCAGCTAGATAACCTACAGCTGGCTTAAAAATACCTGCACACCTGCATGTACCTGGGAAACTGCTCTTTGGACATATCTTCCTCTTATCATTTTATGGCACTCTGAAGGACCATAAAAGGACATAAAATATCATTGTTACCTTCTCTAAATGTTCTTAATGCTGTTTGATCATTTTAAAGTTAGTGAAAATCAGATCAGAGGAGAAAGAGGACTATGAAATAGCTTCTCAGCTGTGAGAGTACCTAATCCCTGGAATGACAGAAGGCAAAAAAACTCCACATTACTTCAGGCCTTTAGAATTGTATCAGTAAAGAAACACTTTAGCTCAGATTCTGGGGAAAGTGTCATTGTCTGTGCATGGTTATGCTGGTTATTACAGGGCCTCTGAATTTACTGAGCACCTTTCTTTGTGAGTTACAAAGATGTGCTCCTTGCTCCTAAATGTGCTGTTACATCTGAAGCTCTGCATCAAGACAGTGACGTCAAATCTCACGTCTGTGGGCCTCAACTGACAGCCTGCAGTGTTCACAGAAGAAAGCAAGTTCATTTGTCTCCAATATGTGCTTCCACTCTGTGGAGAAATCCACTCTAGAAAAACCCAAACATCAATATGTAAAAGCAGCTCTCTTAAGCTGGAGAATTTTTGTCTGACCAACTTCTACAAGTACATGCATAGGCTCCTCCCTCTGCACAAGTCACAAATGGCTTCGTGAAAGCCATGACAGAAGCTTCTCTCTCTCAGTCCTACTAACCTGGATGGGTAACAGAGATATTGAAAGGTAGGAAATACCCTTGACAAAGATACTATAGGATAAAGGGGAATAGTTTCAGGAATGTAAACTTGATGGCCTTTCCAGCTTACAGATACTTTCACAGCATGAATGATTCTAGGAAATCTGCAGGATTCTTCTTGCAGAAACATGACGTAACTGGACGAGGTTTCTAATCAAAGTTTCTAATCAAATACAGATTGACATATTATTCTTCTAAAATCAACGTCAGGCTGGAATGTTTCAGCAACACTGGTACAGCACTTCATGAAAGTATAAACAAAAATTCAGATGGCAGATTGGCAGGCATCCAAAATTGAGACATCCTGTAGATAACCTCTGGTGTTACCAGAGAGAGTGAACCCTGTCACAGAAACAAAAATGTCCAACTCTTTTTAAAAGTATCACATCAAAATTGTCAGTTGCAAAGGTGTGCAGTCTTACCACACAGATGAGTTCCTCCTGAATCATCAGAAGTGTGCACAGAAAGCCTGGATCAGAAGGAACTTATTTCATAAAGTAATAAATGTGTGCTAATATAATGTATGAAAACAATTTTTACACAGCCTTAGAAAGGAACTGAAAATGAATTCTCATGATAACATAACTGATACTGAAGAATTTTTGATAGCATTTCAAAAGCCCTAAGTGCCTCATATTCTTTCCTGCCTGCTATGGACAGATAGGAAATCATCAATGAACCTCCCTTACTGAGGAATCAGAGAGCTGCTCTACGACACCCCTGCCCTCTGTTTGGGGAGACACCAAGCAAGGGACTATACTACTGTCAAGAAATGTGGGCATACAGGCACCACATATAGGAAGGTAAAAAAATTAATTCTAGCGTGATAAATGCTCCACATGAATCCAGCTAAGTGCACTTAGTGCACTTATTTACTCACTGGTGTGAGAAACAAACAGAATGATTGTCTCTGACAAACAGCTAAAGCTATAAGGAACACAAACTCCTCCATACTTCAGCAGCCCCTGCCTTTCTGTCACTCCCTCCCTGTGCGCCTGTGTGGCTGTCCTTAGCACAGCTGCCCTTGAGCTAACTAGCACGTGAAAGCCTTGCAAGTGAAACCAGGCAGTCTTGCAGATACAGAAGTATCTCAAGGATGGATCACTCAAAGGACGCATCATAAGAAATGCAGATTGGTGCCGATGGTAAGAAATGCAATTATCTGCCCACCAGTTTATTTTGTTTCAAAGCCTTGTCAATACTCACCTCAGCTCGGTCTAAGTACACTTCAAAGATGCAGAAGAGGGTAACAGAGGAGTCAAGTTATATGAGCAAGGTTTTGGTCTTTGCATAGGAAAGGCTTCTTGTTGACTCTATTCAGTAGTAGCTCACTGAAAGCCAGGTTTTGCCCCTTCATACAGTCCCACACAAGCAGCCTTGAACCAACTGGGAGTGACATTCTTGGAAGGAAAATTTATTGGAAGGCATGCAGGAGGGGCAACAGGGCTGTTACATGCCTCACTAGACAGAGCTGAGAAAAAATTCTCCAGCTACAATGTGTAAATACAATCATAACCAATTCAGCAACATAAACAATATGCAGCAATCTCAGAAAAGAGTAGTTACAGTCTTTCTTTCCAAGCAAAATTAAGTGGCAATACAAGGAAAGGATTGTGTTTATGGAGTATTAAAACAAAACTTTGCAAAAGAAGCTATACAATTTTATTTTTTTTTAAATAAACAGCCCAGAAAAATCAACCAACTGCTCAGTATTTCATGTCTTCCCTTCTTTCTCAAGGGGCTGTCTGACATGTAATGGTTTCTTGTAAACAGTTTCTTCATTGTGGACAGCTGTTTATTTTCACAGTAGGATGTTCCCATTAGGCAACCAATAATGATTTACTACCTGGGTCTGCTCTATCAGAGAGAGAACCATCAAATTAGTTCCTGCAACCAATTTGTAGGACCTGTCTGTTTATATATACAGTACTTACAGTTTCATTAGGAGTATCTTTGAATATATTTTCTTTGGAATTAAATTATACAATAATCATGTTTTAATTTTCCCTGGTGACAAAACTAAAGCAATAATTTTTTTTTTCCCTTCGGGTAACTATAATGGCAACACTGCAAGCTTCAGAAAAACATTTCATGGAAAATAGAACTTGGAAGCTTAAGAAACTACCAAATTTACCTAGGAAAGATTAGCTCTCATGCTGAATTTCTGATAGGTGCTACAGATGGGGCCAACAGAAATATTTACAACTGTCATTCTCTTCTAGCTCCTGGCTCACGTTGCAATAATCTAGATGTTTCTTTGTAAATCAGATAACATCAGGATCCAGGGATCATCTAGCAGCTAAAAACTAATGAACTGCAGCATGCTCTAACAATATTCCCTCCTTCCTCCACCACACATGAGAAGTTGTCACAAGGTCTGTGTAATTGGAGCTTAGCCTGATTTTTGAAAATGCTTACTGAGGACTTGACATTCTCCATTTCCTGTATTTCAGGGCAAAGAAAATAGAATAGAACAAGGAAAATATAGGAATATAGTCTTTTAGTATATTGTAAGAGCAAACTGAGGTGCTATTCTAGGGCTGGCTTCTAAGATGTCAGACAAAAACATAAAATGTCAACTCTTTAAGTGAGATGATAAAAAAAAAGCCATACACAGGGACTTTTGCCTTTTCCTGTGTTGTGTGGCATCAGTAGTCAGTTTTATATGTCCTTTTTCTTAGGGAGCACTGCACAGAGGAAAATGCCCTCATGGATAATAACAGACTGTAACACCAGAGTTCAACAAGTGCTCCATCAACATTTTCATCCCACGGTCTATGTACTGTGAGGACAAACTGCTCACTGAAACTTTTCTAAGAGATATTTTTTCTCATAATGTACTTCAAAAAAAGGCACTCCATGTATACCATGCCACAGCATTATCAGGCAAGTACACTAACCAGAACATTTACTGCATCCCAGCAAGCAAAATATCAGTAGCCAGACACAGCCCGTATTCCAGAAATATAGTTATAATTAGATTTTATCACAAACAAATCTTTAAAATGGAACCCACAGTTAATCTGGTTTTCTACTTTCATTGCAGAAACATGCTAGCATCCTTATCAAAATTTACAGTTATGTCTGTATTAGCTATTACATCAGTTATTTCTACAACTTAGTGTAATGGCAATGGATCAGAAGATCAAAAGCAGTGTATCTGCTTAGAATCCATTTAGAATATACGTGGGCTTGAACTTTTAGCACTATCTAGCAACTTATTTATTCTACCAAACACCCCTCCATACATGCTCCTCACAACTTCCAGCTTCCAGAAGGACCCTATGCTTTTGGTGCCCACCTAAAATGGAGCTTCAGATCCAAAAGGAATCTGGTTTATGTGCTCCAAAGCTGGCTTGTGATGAAATGAATAGCAACTGCAAATGATGATTTATTTCATATTCACATCCAGTGCTCTGAGCCAACATGCAAATGTGTACTTCACCTATTTTATTTCCATATTCCAACTATTTGTGGAGTCACTTAAATACTATATTCTCAGATTTACAATTTGCTATAAAAATGGAAGAAATGTGTATTTCACTTTAGAGGTATAGACCAGTAATAGCCTAGAACTAGACTATACACTCTACACCTAATGCTGTGTTTAAACACATATATTAAATTCTAAAACATCTGAAAATACAATACTATGCATGAACAAAATACTTGAAGCACAAAGCCTAATCATTATGACCTTGTAGAAATTTATACTACAAACTCAGAGCCTGGATGGGTTTGTTCACTGCAATTCTGTGAGAGAAAAAGGACAAGGTGGAAAATGAATGTGCATGAACATACATACACATAAACATATAGAGATACACCTACACACATAATGGACAACAAATTCAAAAGCACCTTGTTACTAGTAATAGTTTCCTCAAGCTCTGCTCAGTGTGGAATATTTCATGCAAGGTTTCAAACTATTTGAAGGTAGGTCAAAATCCTACATCTGTTTTGGACACGCCAGCATCAGGGATAATGCAAAAATCTGGATAAAGGTCCAGATAGCTCAATGCCATCTGGGCTCAAAATGCTTTTTAGTGTGGTAAAATGACAGACCTAAGTTTGATCAATGATAGCAGACTCAATTTGCTAGACTATTAGGAAACTCTTATCTAGTCTGGCAATTTCTATGGACTTGTATCTGTCTTTAGAAAAAAAAGTTGGAATGCCTTTGTCTGTACATGTTACATGTCCTCTTAACATCAAATATGTTACATGAAGACAAAAAGCTCCAAAACGAACATAGCAATTCTAATCATCTATCCTGGACAGAAATCAGTCACAATCACAATAGAAATCTTGGAAGACTAAAAAAGAAGATATTATGGAAATAGTACTATTTCTGGAGGATCAGTGTGCAGAGACTGAACTTACATACATCTCCTTGCAGAGAATAGAGCCCCCAAAATGGCAGATTTAATTGACTGGTAAAGAAATTAACACAAGTTGATCCCATCATGTGTGGTACCATTAGGAATAAATTTTAATGTTCTTTGATAATGGAGGAATGGTCACCTAGTCCTTTTAAAATATTCATAACTGGAATGAAAAAAGAATTGCCACTTATAATCCCACTGAAGTGATAGATAAGCTAGCAATTCATGATTCCTGTCATAATCAAAGATATGGATGCTTTAACAGGGATATGCTGATAATCTCACTCTGAGGAGACCATGAAATTTCCCTGATTCCACTTCTGGGAATCTTTGAGCTTGATCTACAAGCAAGAGAGAGACACAGGCCCACCTGAAGAGTCATCTAAATGTGATTCTGCATGGTAAAGATAATTAGGGCTCAGTAATGCCCTGAATCTTGTAGAGACCTCATTAACAACCCTTTCTAAGGCAGAGCAATTATTCTAAACCAAATCCACCAACTTCAGTAAAAGTGTGTGTTTTTATGAGGAGAGCATTTGGGCTTAGTCCATTCATTATGGACCAGTCTTGGCTTCTGGATTCCAGCAAGAGCAGATTTACAAGGCAGGAGCCCAAGCCATGAAGTAGGAAATAACTAACATAGACCCAAAACTGAGCAGGCCACAAAATTGCAGGAACCACACTGATTTTATTCACAGATGCCACGTGTAAGACTTCTTGGACAACATGTGTGATAAAAAAGTTGTCTCCTGTGGGTCCATTGCAAACATTAACAGCAACTGCACATAGCGAATGATGCAGTTCATACAAAAACCCAGGAAAAAGAAATTAGATCTCCCATTTTGTCAGGCAGATAACAAAAACATTCATGTTACAGAGTAGCCTCAAACAGGACTAAGTAATTTCCCATAGCATGGGATTTAGCTTTAAAATTGTTTTAACTTGACTAAATCCCCAGAGCAAATCTTCTCTCCTACATGACTATTCAATATGGAATAAATCTATAAAATACAGATAAGGACAATCATGTATTTCAGAATTCAAGGAACAAACATTACCAGAGACATTTCAAAAGAACAGATGGAATAGTGAGTAACAAAATCAGTAGGTAGCTACACTGGATGCATAGGGGGAACGGTTGGACTCAACTGTTTGAATTTGCTCTTTTGAATTTGCTTGGTTCCCACACACTTAAACTTGAATAACCATTGTTCTGAGTAGAATTATAAATATATATCTGCAACTGTCTTGTTGAAAGCACTCGAAGCTATAACTGGCCCAGTCTTGGATGTGGCAGCTATTTCAGGATTGTATTTGGAATTAATTACCAGTGAAGTGCATTCCAGTGGCAGCAGGGGGTCTGTTTAGTTGTTTCTGCATCATCCAAGAGAGTTGGGCATGACTATTATCAAGTTTTTATTCCCTCTAATCACCCACCTGCACAAATAGACTTTGGAACTGCTTCAAGCTTGCATAACCCTTGTAGTACCAGGCAACTGTCTGGAAAAACATCTCTCATTAAATACTAATGAGAGATGATGGGTGATTTCCACCATTTCCTGAGTAACCATTTCAGACTGCCTCTGCAAGCTGCTGATGTCTAATTGAGCATTCAGCAACAATACTACACAGTTGCCATCTACCTTTTTTTTGTGTGTGTGTAATGGCTTTTTTGTTGGCTTTTCCACACCTAAAAGGTTTGTAGTGAAATGATTGCACTTGTCTATGACAGATGTTTCATAGATTTCTCTGTTTTCACTGTCTCAACATGTAGGCACCATATTTCTGGGAGTTCAGAGAAAAGCATAGGGTGTAATTACAGGTGCTAAAATATTTTTGGTTACCTTAGCCATTAGCTAAAAACTGGGATGTCTCTTAGCCTTGTAAAAAAATATGAATAATTTCTGTGCTTATTTTTAAATTTAACTTATCAGTGAGAGATCACTGAATGTGATCATATGCATGCCTTAGTATTTCATAAGGCTTCTCCTTTAAAGCAAAGAAAATAACCAAAGTGTGCTGTGCAGAAAAAAAAATACTATTACAAAGGCAATGGATAATTACTGAACTAGGCTACATTGTCAAATTATTTCAGAGAATAAACCACAAAAGGTTGTGAGATTAAGTGCTCACAAATAATTTAAATAATGTCAATGATAGCCATACACCCCTGGGATGAATCTCAGTTAATAAATAATTTAAGCAGTCTTGACAACAAACCTCCCAATATACAACTATCTACAGATGCAGTGAAAAACAATTAATGGAAACAACTATATTTTCATGAGCTTCAGTTCTTCTAAGTATCAATTAATTAATAAAGCTCTTTATAACAGCACTGAAGTCAAAGTGCTAACCAAAAAAATTTTAAAGTCAAAGAGACAGAAATTATGTTTTAAGACGTTTCAGAATCCAGTTATTCTTATTTAAAGTATTCAAATTCCCAAGCAGCTTCAGAGAGATGTAGAAAGCTCACTCTCACCCTGAAAATTTACATTTAATACATATTTACACTGAAAGAAGTATCTTGTTAATATATATTGTATCCAGTGTACCAGTTATATCCATTAAGCATAAAGAACTTGTCCAGCAGATAGAATATACTACTAATACAGAGTCAGAATTAAGGGAATCTTTATGGGCTTCAGTGTTTAATTTGAAAGTGATACCAAAGCATCTGTACCAGAGTGGACCAGTTATATAGACCAATATATTGCTCTGATAGTGTCCAAATGACTTGAGAAAGATAAAGGAAATACTGTGGATAATTTTGAAATAACACAATCCAGTTTTCAACCATTCACAGCTAATTTTAGGCAAAACAGCATTAAAGTTTCTAATAACTCAAAACCCCCCAAAAACTTGATTGCATTTTTTAATTTCCAAATTTTCCACTTTATAATAAATCTGCCAAAACATGTCTAACATATTTTATATATTTAATTTGTACATATAATTTTCATCTGAAAAATACCAAAATTCTATCCTTCTTACTAATTTATTCCCTATCTCCCACAATTCAGATAAAATTATATATTATAAAAGTGTTACATATTTAGACATTATTAATCTTACCTTCTGACTGATAAACCAGGATTTACGTAACTTCTCTGATCGTTTAGAATCTTCTGAACACTTCAGCATATTTAATTTTGCTACTGTCACAGGTTTCTCTTCTTATTTTGGTTTTAGGTTCTCTAAGATCCATATGCTAGCTTTGTAAATTTCTTAAAATTCTTCCCATTATGTTTCCCCACTAATACAACCTACTACATTGATTATAGAGACCACAGATATCTAGTTTGGATAGAGTCCCAGAATTTTTGAGGGCTGCATTTAACTACATAAAAGAATGATAAAGTTAGTACAAACCTTTGTATATACTGAAGAGGTATGCCATTTGTATTTGCTATTGACAGCAAATGAATATATCTCAATGTTTAGACCATGCAGCTTCAGCCCATTTATTTGATATGGAGCCAAATCATTCTATTTAGACAAGAAGGAGTATTCCAGCACAGTGCAGCAGAAAAAAAGAGGGATTATAATTAAATAAAATTGTGGGGGGGTTGCAAAGTTTTATGGAGAAAAATATGGCTTGAAATTTTTCAAGTTTCTTTAAGTTAAAGTTCTTAAAATATAATAAAGAATCACAATTAAATCATGCTGGAATACACATAAGAATTTAACTAAAAGACCCACACAAGTTATATCACTCTTACTGGTTGAACCCCTAACCACTAACAACTTCCTTCTGCAAATGCCGCTATTTCGTTAGAACACATTTTTGCTAAACTGATCAATGGCAAATTGCTCTTTTTGTATAGTTATATCAGGTTGGATGAGAAAAACTCTGAAGGACAACTCACATAATTGATTAGAAGAAAGTTTTGTTTTTTTCAAAATTCACTTACACAGTATCTCCTATCTTTTCACCATAATGTAAGATACAAATAGACGTAAAAGTAATGGAAATGGATACAAATTTAGTGTCATTCCCAGTCCTAGGGGTAAGAAAATTGTTTTAATCGTGCTGCACTATTTATTATGTATCTTCCATCATGGAGAGAAGTATTTCTGAAAGAAAAAGGTCATGGGGTGAACTGCAGCTGGAGCTAGACTGGAAAGAATATTCCTACTAACAGCTGGTTTTAATGTCATCACCCAGAACAATACATACAACAATACACTGTGTTACAGAAAGAATACATCCTGCTCTGGAGCCACAACATTTGAAATTGTCTTTTTGAAGACTTTCTGCTTTCTGATACAATAAAGCAGCTGGGTATGGAAATATTATTTCATATGGGTTCTTCCAAAACTGAGGTATTTTAATGCATATCAGGAAAAAGAAAGGTAAAGACTAATTTGATATCCTGTTGCAGCAGCAAATTATTCTGAAATTAGGTGCTATTAAACATTTGCTGCATCTACATTTGTGGATTGGCAATAGAAACCCTTTCCCACCCTATTTGGATAAATAGCGAAATCCTAAATCTCTTGCACATTTCAAGTTTTCCTTTGAGGTGGCATAAAAAGAAAATGGTATAAAAAGAACAAAAATCAAGTCTCTGTAAAGTAAGAGAATAAAAATTTTTTGGCAGCAAGGTATATGTTGCCATCAGGACTAGCAGATGAGAAAGGGAGACAGAAGTGGAGAAAATGGAAGCAAATGAGTGGTTTTTATTTAGCTTCAAATAGAACAGGAGGAAATTTTTAAAATGCAACACTGATTACCTTCACTAGAAATGTTTTTCTATTTTTTAATCATTTATTACACTGAATAAAGCAAATAAATCTGTTCATTATGTACAAAATTGGTTTATTTTTGAAATTGCTTAATATTTTCACAAATATTTTGACTTGAACAAAGTTTAGCAAGCTATGCCAAGATGTGTGCTTTCCAAATGTACCAAAGTTAATAGGGAAATTTATTAAAAAGGCATAATACATATAATTCTCATTAAAAAGAGTTCCCAGTGCAACACAGTTAAACGTATTAAAGTATTAAATACAATCTCTTAATTATTTTCACAAAACTACAACATTTAAGTTGTTTTTTACTGGAAAAGTAAAGACAGTAGAAATAGGAGTATTTTTTTTAAAATAATAAAATCTAATATTTCAGATCTGATTCAGGCTAATGCTGAAATTATTGGTGTGGCTATTCAGTTGATTGTATGATAGATGATAAAATTATATTCCAATTTTGACACAGTCAGTCACCAAAATAAATTCTCCTAAAGGCTGCCGGTCAGAACCAGAAAAACTTTTTTAGTTTGTTTGGTGGTGAGTAAAGAGAAGAGTTACTGCATGGGGTGTCTGGCTTGGAGCTGGGGTGCACACAGGATGTACCCAGCAATGAACAGAATTCTTATGTTCTGTGATACAGATATAGTCACTCATATTATAGTCTGATACTTAGGGTTCTCAGCTTGATCTTCCACATCCCTTATATGGGACTTAGAAATACAAGGGACTGCCCAAGTCATCAAATCTAATAGCTAAATCAAAGGTAACCACATAACAAAACTGTGCTACACATCTACTCACCATCTACAACAAGTCACAAACCATTCCCTAATAAACTGTGTTAAACTTGCCACCTTCAATACAAAAATATTTAAAAAGTTGGCAAAACTACACAAGAAGCAGGAGCAGGAGAGATCAAGAGCATTGGTGGTGCTGACAATGTCTAGAGCACCCTAAGATATGTATATTGCTGTGTCTAACAATTAAACATTCAGAGCTGAGCAGCTTTATCATACGAAATTGAGAGATCAAAGAGTGGAGAAATTAATCTTCCACAAAAGATAGAGAGCTCTTTGTGTGATTCAACAAGTATCTATATTGTATTTCCAGTGTTTCTGAAAACAACTTTAGCTTTTTTTACAGTGCTTGAACTGCATTGCATTATAGACATAACTCAAGTGAAGCACTAGCTCCTGAGCACTGGATCTCTCAAGCTATGAGACTCAATTTCATCTTAATGCAAAATAGCACAATATGCAGTCTTGAATATAACAGGATAAAAACTATGAGCTGAAGACAACTGGTTCTTCTCAGCTTCTAAAACGGAGTAAGAGTCAAACCAAAAAGCTTTGTAGAAAATTCAGTGTAAGGTTTGCAGAAAATGCATCAGGAGATAATATTACTAAATGCCTATTAAGATCCCTGTGCAGTGCTATACCAGTTTCAAGCTTATATTCCTCTAGAATGTACCAGATGTATGTAAACTTTAAACAAACCAATAGTCAGATGAAGTTTTACTATTACTCCTACTATTAGCAATTTGGTGAATTTTACAGTATTATTTCCCATTTATCTATTAACTTACTGCCACTTACAAAAGGCACTATCATTTACATCTGCTCAATTATCAAACAATCCCATCAGCGCTCTGAGGTGTAGTATTACTTACTAGAATGGAATATGTTCTATGTGGTCTATATATATTCCAGTCCTAACTCAAAAGTACTACAAAGGAGGTTGCAATAGTCATTTAACAAAGAAAAACTCAAATCCTGCTAAATAATATTTTCATGTGGGCTTTAAAATGCAAAACAGCCAAAAATAATTATGTTCCTTTGAATCATTGTTTTGATTTGAAAAAGGGTTTTTGTCTGACAGCATGCAGTCAAGTGTATAATGAGATCATTCTAGACAGTAATCACACCAGGACGGATGAAACTGAGCGTTGGTCAGAATGCGCACACTTTGATGAGCACTCATTTGCAAAAAATTGACAAAAACTCCTGTGAGGGCTAATTTTTTTCAACTGCATTTTAATGAATAATAATAAAACCCAATGAAACATCAAAAAATTTTTAACACATATCAGGCAGAAGGTTTTTCTCCCAGTTTGTAGCGAAAATGGAAGCTAGTCCTTCAAAAAACGAAATTACTTTAATGCAAACATATTGACTGGAACATAGTGGATGGGTGGAGACGTGCACGTATTCTGATAATTAACTGATCCCATGGTATCAGCCATCCCCATGTGCTTTAACTTCAAATATGACAGTGTATTTTTAAGAATAACATTTCATTCTTCAGGATATTATCAGAGATGCTATCCAGGGGAGAATATGATGAGGAGCAATTATCCTAATTATATACTAAAAACCTTTTAGAGGGATGATAAGGTTTTAAAGGAAAGTACATTAGAGCTGCAGTATGTAAGAATTGACACGACTTGTGCAACCTCAATTCAGCACATGCATTCTGAGGAAGCCTTTATGATTAAAATGCTGTTTCTCCACACGACCTCTGCTGCATCAAGGTCATAAAAATGTGGGGGAAATGGACAATGGAACAAACAAAATTATGGCACATTACCCTAGAAATGTGGCAGGGGCAATATTATTACAAACCGAGAGATGGAAAATATTTTCCCTAAATGTCAAACAGAAATTCACACGAAAATATTCAGAAGGAATGTTAAATGAGAGTTACTAAAGCTACAAAGTTTTAATCAACATATCTAATATGTATCCAAGAATTCAAAAAAGATGTGACAAGAATTCATCTCAATAAATGGTGCTGTTTCCTAATAGCACCTGGCATATTGATAAGATTTAGGAAGACTAAAAGGAAGCTAATGGGGTAACCTTGGTCATTATGGGCTTTCAGCCTGAGACCAGGAATAATGGAATTGCTGATACAGATCACCATTAATAATAAATGGAAGGTACATAAGTCATGCAAATTTGAATCGCTTCAGAAAAACTGGATCTTACTATTTAACCTGTGTTTTTAAAATAAAATGTTAAGTTTGTTGAATAGAGGTAAACACTACAAGTACATTTGGATTAAAAAAAATTTATTCAAATGGTCTGTGTTTGCAGTGGAGGAAATTAAAATTTTTTGAATATTGAATTGTTTCAGATACATGTGCATGAGAAGAGTGCACTACCCAAAAGGAAAAAGGTAACAGTTTAACCATCTTTATCCTGCATATCCATTATGGGTAAAAGGAGTGTCAAAAAGCCTACATAAACCTCATTCCTTTAATGCCCTTTGTCAGGATTCTGAAAGCTGCCAGTTAAATGGGCAAGAGTCAGCCAAGAAAGCACTCTAGAAACAGCAATCACTGAATACTTCTGTCTGTTCCACTGTCTACTTCTCAGTTTGTGACACTGAAGTTTTATTTTAGCCCTGCAGGAAAAATTCTAATTTTGTCAAAAGTCAAGTTAAGTGAAAGAAAAAAAAAACAAAACCAAAACCAACCAAAAAAACCCATAGAACTTTTTTTATTTCCAATACAGCAAAGAACTAATTTTTAAAATAGTTATTTGGGGTTAGAGTCTACCACTCATGCCATGACAAAATTGGAGGATTTCAATTTTCTAGCTATTAATTTGAGAATTTTATGATAATAGAGGTTTGTCCAAATACAAAATTTCCCTGTTTAAAATAGAATAACTAGGGGAACCTCTGTTAGAGGAACCTATGGTTTTATCTCATGCTGCCTAGGAGTGCTTAGTAGGGAAAGCCAGTGGATGAACTCCTACTGAAACTTTTTATCATTTATTTTCCCTCATCTCTTTATTTGCTCTGTTAATACATTTATAATTAGAATAAAATCCTAATGAAAATGGTGCTTATTTTGCACAAGTCAATTTTTTTCCTCTCCCTTTCTAACTGCTAACAAAAAATCCTGATTCCCACATTGTAAAGGAAATTGAAACAATAAAGCATGGATATGTTTTCTTCTTTAAACATTAGGGAGGGAATACAGGGACTGTGGGTATATCTACTGACAGCAGGCTACAGACATGTCAGGAAAGAACATGGGACAGTATCTATGCACATAAAGTGAATACAGACCACCAGAGCTTGTTTCTTGGGTAATATGAGAAACCTGCCATACCTGGACAACCTAGGAACTAACTTCACTGTGGAAAGAACTTTCAGACTGTCTCACCTCCTGAACACTACCCAAATATAGCTAGAGTGGGCCACAGCTTTAACATGTTGTCACAATGTGGTTAGAAGGAGGTAATTAACAGGGCAGAAATCAGGGTTACACACCCCACTGACACATCTACAGCCACTTCCAACTACAACAGTGTAGCAGATAATTTAAGAGGCATCTTCTCCTGATTTCAGACAAAATCAAAAGGGAAATATGTGAGAATATTTCCCTGATAGGACCTCATTTTTCATTTCATAATACAAGAGACAATTTTCCAAGTCCCATATTGATCCTTAATTGACTAATTCATAATTTTAATGAAAAACCTTCTTTTGGAAGATAATTTATACAATGAAAATCTAACCAAACTGAAATCATTGGCAAAACATTTGTTAACATCAAGGATGTTAGGAATACATGTCAGCCTCTGAGATTCAGATCACTTGAAGACCTACTCATCAACACCAGGAGATATACATCACCAGTCTCCAAAACAGCAGAGGACCACGGGTGAACTGTGCTCCTGTAGGAGACACAGTATTTTAAAATATCAGTAGAAAGCATCCTAATTAAATACTATCATACAAAAAATAAGTATGAAAATAATGTTATGATGAGACAAAATCCCTAGGCTTCTCATATTTTGGGGATTTGTACTTTGAGAAAATAAAAAAAAAAAAACCTACAAAATTCCAGAAAATACTTTAAAAATTAAAAGAAATTATAAAATTGTAATTTCTGTAATAGAAACAGCTACAGCAGCAAATACTCTAGGCATAAATTTTGGGAATATTTTCTGGTTTTGAAGGGTGTTTAAAAAAGTACTAGCTGTACTGAAGGAAAAACCCAGCAAAATGCAAGATAGAAGAGTAATTGTATATTTCACTCTTCCATCTCTTTCTCTCTTGATTTTCATTAAAATGTCACATGAAATTAAAAATATTAGCTGTAAACATATATCAGTGTATTAGACAAAATTGCTTCTGATAAGTGTGCACTATATCCTGTGGCAGTTGGAATGACAAATACAAAATGTGTCATCACTGAAAGTCAGGAGAAGGGTACTTTGGTTTCTGGTAAAGTGTTCCGGCAAAGATGTGTATCTTGAAACTCTGAATGTGAGCCTTACAACACTGTAAATTAACCTGTTAAAACAAGTAAATTCATCCATTCTGTACCAAATTATCTCCATTTGGCTCAAACATAGGTTAAAGAAAGAAAAAAGAATAGGAGAGAAAGAAAAATATTTAGGTCTTGACACTAAATTTCACTAGTACTAAGTTATTGTCTAAAAAATCAGCTGAAAAAATTTGATACTTCTCAATTTTTACTTTGAAGTAAATTTTACTAAAAAGAACATAAACAGCAAAATCAAACTATTTTCATTTAGACTAAATATAACATTTAATTGGAAAAAAGATATATGTTCTCCAGTTCAACCACTTCAGTTGGTATAAATATTATAACCCAGATTTTTTTTCTGAAACTTTGTTGAAGAGCTCCAATTTATTCCAAGACAGAATGTTAGGATATCTCTGTCTTGACTGGAGTTGGCCATGAATACACTGAAGTTGGAAATAAGAAGCCTCTTAATCACTAGCACAGAAATTAGTGATTCTAATACAGACTTCTATGAGGAGTAACAGGCACAAAACCCAGATATTCTGAAGATCTTGAAAGGAGCTACACAAAGGCTAGAACCTAACTTTTCTCCCTTTAAGGGGTGTATTGGCATCGTCCCAGGGCACTGTGAGACTCTCTTGCTCATTCTCTCGATGGCCTATGATACCCTTTCTGTGCTAAATGTGAAGAGGGATTATATTGTGCAAAACACCCTGAGAAATCAGAAACTTTAGTTAACAAATGCTTGCTGCCTAAGAATTGTTCAGCTATTAGGTTGTTATGGAAACACAACCCTCTTTTGTCAGTGAACCAACTCCACCAAAGGGATGCAGGGCTCGCGTTACAATACACACCTATGCCTGTGTTCTGTAATGACAACCTCTGAGTGGCTCTTCACTTCTCACTCAACTTACAGACCAATTAAACTCTTTGGAGATAATGTCCCCTTGAGCAATAGACAAAACAATAAGGGACATGTGATTAGCACTCATATATCATCACAGAATCATGAACTACTCTGATAATAATTCCTTGGAAGAGGTCCACAAAATCATCAAAATCCATCTCCTGGCCCTGCACAGGACAACCCCAAGAATCACATCATGTGCCTGAGTGTTGTTCAAGCACTGTGATGTCAAGTCAGGTCCTGAAACACTAGTAAGTTTTAATGGCTCTGACAAGCATTCCAAGGCTCTCCATTCACATCTCTGCTGCTTAGAAAATTCAGCACTGATGGCAGGTAGGTAGTAATGATTTTGAATATGCACCAGAATATCAAAAGCCTTCATGGACAGTCAGTTGTTTCAGAAACATTTGTGTGAAATTAGGCTAAATTTCATAAAGTATTTTCAGCTGGTTCTAGACCAGCTGTTACACTGCCTCCTTTATTATATTCTTCCCTCTACACAACTAAGATGATTTTTCTTGATCATTAAATACTATTTCTTGAAAGCATTTAATCCGGGGGAGTTAGACGGTGGGTCACGTGTTTAAGTGCACTATATCCTGCTATCTCTGGTTTAAAAAACATACATATATGAAATACAGCTCTATTAGCAGTCCTTCTGCTTGAAGCAATTCATGTGAGTGGCTTTCAGAAAGGTTTGTGCGTGACCCTTCAGATCAATTAGAGTTTCAAGGTGATGAAGCATTGATGACTAAAGCTACATTCTTGAATTTCCATTCATCCAGACAATTTTTTATATCTGGCAGTGTGATGGTTCCTTCTTGTGGCCACTTTTCACTGCTTTGCTTATAGCTAGAAAATAACTACACAAAAGTGAAGGTATTAAATCATCAAGTTAGAAAATATGTGTTTGGGATCTTAGTCTCAGTCTGGTAAACTGAAGTGGGCAAATATTCAGGATTACTGAAGTCAAACAGAAACTGATGATCTGACAAATAGATCATCTTCTTTACTTACCAAGCCAAGTTTTAGATGATTTTGGAAACTAAGTAAAAGACATATTTTAATGCTGATAAAAATGTTCTCACAGGTAGGCTATTTTTCAATTCAGGTTTCTGGAGAATAGTCTTTTAGATATCTGTGTGAGACTGCTGACACAGTGTTATACAGCTGAGGCAATCTGACACACCGACTACAATTTTTCACGTTCATTTTCATTGTAATGACAGGAGAGGTATGCCAGGCTGAGAAAGCAAAAGAAAAACCCTAAGAACTGACCAGCTTGGGGACAGTTTGACATATTGTATTAATTCAATGTCAACTATTTTTGTATTAATTTCCCTGTTGTGATTATAAGGCTCTAAGTAGAAGGTATGAATAATTACAGATTTATTAACTGCCTGGTCCTCCTTACAAGTCACTGACATTTAAGCACAAATCAAAGTAATTTTTTTAGATAACAAAAACATCCTGACTGACAACAGCAAGATTGCTTCAAAGTACACTTACCTGTGAGAAAGATCAGAATAGCTGCTATCACTTTCTTTATGTTTCAGCTCCTTGTCTTATGCTTGCCTGCCTGCTATAGGCTACTGGCAACACATAACATATCTAAGGACAATTTTTATCCCTGATAGAATCCATATCTTTGATATAACTGGGTAGAGTAGTTGTACAAGAGCTGTCTTCAAAATTACTGGCTTGGGAATTGCTGGCTTGGGAATTGAGAGGTCAGCATAAGTGAAGCCCCATACTATTTGACTTATTTCTCAGCTGGATTGTGCAGCCAACCCTGAGTTCTGCTTTGCCACAGCTCACCTGTTTTCAGAGTTGAAGATGGCTCACTAAGGCATCCCTGACCTGCAGCCACAGTGAAGTAATATAACGAAACACAATAGGTTCTTGAACTAGAATTCTCTTATCCAATGGTGATTCTCATGAAGTTTACATAGAAAAATGTCTCTTGTCATTGAGATGTTTTATTAAAACCTTTATTAATATGCATAGATAAATCAAATTTCGAAAGAAGGGTGGTTGCTTTTTTCTTCCACAAGTTTGTTTGGGAGTAACAAACAGAAACAGAGCTTGAAAAGTCCTCTCTAATTCCTGATGATACTCAAGGAGACCTAAAAATAGTTAAAATACTACTCGCCATCACTCACTATTATTGAAAATGTAACATGTAAACTTCCACCTGGTGTGCAATTCATAGGTAGAATTTCATTTATCATTTCTGCAGTAGAAATGACAAAAGCAGACTCAAAGAGATATAATCTTCCTACTGGGTAGAAACTGTATGTAACTACAACTGAAAAAAAAATAGCATTTATTCTGTAAAGTAGCTCAGATTTAATTCAATATTTCTCCTAAATAAAATGAATGACACTATGAGGTGCAAGGATGGACTGTGGTACAGAATGTCTAAGCTGCTAAGAGTACAAGTCTATAAGGGTCTTTAACATCAGAATCCCAAAAGCAGCCTGGTGGTACACCTAAATCAGTATTCTGGACTCCATATAAGTGACCAAAACCTCACTAGCTAAATAAATGTCTTTTGAACTTCATTTATACATTTCTGAGAGGATGTATTGCTTTAGTTCATGATATTTCATTACATCCCTAAAAGCCAAAGGACAATACCAATGCATGGCTTATGAACTCATAAAATTTAATGACTACTGCTCAAGATTAAATATGTCACATGAATTCTTTTTTTAATAGAAGTGTAAAAATTAAAATGAGTAGCAGAAATATCTACTTTAGGTAGATATTTAAGTTTAAGGCATAAGGATATTGTCCTGGTATAGGACAGTACAATATTCAACAGGACAATATCCAACAGAATAATCAGTCAGACTGATTACTGAATCCATCCTTTTATATTCATTTTATGAGATGGATCAATGAAATTTTACCCCCAAATTTATATTTTACTTAATGGAATAAAATGGTCTCAAAGGCTGTAATATTTCATATTATTTCTATCATGTCTTAACTATTAGTTTAAAGGTAGAAGCGCTGAGAGATGCTTATACACTCTGCCAAACTTGTCCTATCAATCTATCACAGGAACAAGGAACAGTTTAACTTGGACGGAGACACACAAGCAATCTTTTTTACTCTTAAGTCTGTCCTAATTAGAAGCAACTGCTGAAACTGTGAGCATAAACCAATAAATGCAACTATTCCTCTTCCTATATAAACCTAATTTCTTGCAAACAGATATAAAACTCACACAACATAGGATTTCAGAAGTAGAGGTAACCAACTTTATGACTACTTTTATTTGCTTTCTATTCAGTTTTTCTCCCTGAAAACTAACAAGCCCTTACTATTTTTTGCAAGAGATCTCATCCTCTGTGATTCCTTACCAGTTCAACAATAAATTTCAGAACTACAGAGAAGTCTGGTTTTTCTCCCCAGAGCCCTGCATATCACATAATAAAGAAATTTGAAACAGTATTCCCAAAGTTGTCATGTCTCAGTGACACAAAAACTGAGGGAAATTCAGGAAAAAAAACATGCAAAATTAGATATTTCTTTTAAATAAATTATCTATAATCATATGTAACTTATTCAAGCAATAAATCTATATGATCTAAAAGTGGCAGGGTGACTTCACATACAATTAGGCCTAGAGTTAAATTCCTTATAACTGAGAGTGACATGATTTATTTCATTTGGTCCATTTGTAGTATAAGGTAAGAGCCAACACAATTCCAGATAAGGCTTTCAAGCCAGGCCAGTTAAATAACTTCTACATTTATAGCTTAAAATGAAACCACATTTTTCGATACAGGCAAATGTTCTTCCCAATAAAATGCCAAGGGGAAAATATCATAGTGGTATATGGAAAACTAAGAGAGAAGTAATTACAGTACATTTGTATTGTCAACTTACTGATCTTGTTAGATCTTCTAAGTATCATGCATACCCTCATGAATGTCCTACACCTTCTGTGGTTATACTCTAGGCCTCTGATCTACACTGTTTTAAAATTTACACAAAACATACTTCCAGATTAAGACATAGAAATGTCCTTTATAGGATCTGTGTTTCACTCCAACCTTAATGGATTTATTACACCTCAATAAAATGCTTGTGTTCAGTGGACAGAGCAGTTCCAAAGCCTGGTATTTTAACTAGTGAAAACTCCATCTTTTAAAAAAAATGCTAATTACAATGGGAAGCTATGTTGTTGAGCCCCATTACTAAGAAGGCAGGTAATTAACTCCCCCTTACAATTTACTGGATATATGTATGGCAGTCTTTCCACTGCAATACATATGTTTGTGGTAATTATGCGAGTAGAAGTGTCAAAAGCAAAGATGGTTTGTTATTTTCTTCCTCTACTGAAAAACAACCCACAATATTGTCCTGCACAGACTAATTTATTTTAGATTATCAGAGCCAAAATCATCGGAGTCATGCTGAAGTTCAAGTCAGATTCTACCCCATTCTGTGCAGCTATGCCATAAAGATGCTTTGTTTATAACCACCTTTTAGACTGCTGCTTATAATGCAGCTTCTACCAAGTCTTCCTTAGCCCAAATTTAATAGAAAGTTTGGAATTACAATCCACTCCACCTTACCTTGCAAACTCTAAAGCTGTATCTTGCTATCTGGCCCTCATATACTATGCCTGATATAGCTCTGGCACTCTTTCAGTATTAGTTCAGCTGTGAAATCAAGAAGGTTCTTCCCCTTACACAAACCAGATCAGTAACATGATGTTAGTCAACAGCCATCTGTCATCCTCGCATATTACCCAAATCATGACTCCTAATCAAGATCTCACAGGTCAGAAAGTCAATTGCCTGTTTCAAATAAGTCTCTGCTGCTGAGAACTGTCATTTGTCAAAGCAGACTCAGTCCAATTACTTAGAGCAAAATGACTATATTCTGAAATTCCTGTACCAGGTGGTGACTAATGAAGAGTTCAAACAAGGGTAATGGAAGAGATCACATAATTTTGGAGAACATAAACAGAATTCTTACAGATAATATCATACTTACAGATAATATCCGATTTAGCATAATTCTATCAGTTTTTAACTATTTTAACTCGCTGTTGTTCAAACCTATATATAACACAAACAACAGACTGTCAAACTGTCATTTAATATTTCTCTTAATTCTCATTCACTATTTAATTTTTAAAAATGGATCAGATATTCTTTCACATCAAATGAAAATGCAGATTACTTTAAATTTTGAAGTAGCTCCATAATGTTGTTGCTAAGCAGTACTTTGGAAAAAAAGAAACAGGTTGGCTAAAGGATTACTGCAAAAGGCTCGTCTACAAGAAACTGAAAATCTGGCTTTTCACAACCTTGTATTTATCTAGGAAAGTATATAAACATCTGCTTTGTTTTAATTTCTACAACATTTTGCTATTAATCTTTATTCTGATGTGAAGCACTTATGGAAGCTAATGGATATACCTAACTAAAATCATACTGTGATAAACAGAGTACTGCATGCTTAAAAATAGAAACCTATATATTCTATAGATTAACACTTACACCAATGACTGTGTAAAGGATTATTTGATTTACCTGGTCTTGAGGAAGGAACTCTTGCTATCTCTAGAGAACAAGGCTTTTTGGTGACTGCTATGTCTATCGAATCACAAAGACTGCTGTTATTTTCTGAAGGAACTGCATCCAGAGGTACAGAGGGTACTGCTTCCAATGCATAACCTCTCTTCTTTGAATAAGATTCCTGAAATGCAAAAATTAAGTAGGTAAGAGAGATATTACTCAGATGACACAGTAAAAGAACCAGGCTCAATAAATCTGGCTAGCAGGGTTTTGAATTCAGGAAATTAAATAGCACATTCTGCTTAAATCCAAACTGCAACAGACCAGAATATGCTTCTTATTTCTTTAAATTTTTGTATAATACTGTTCTTGTTCAGTTTACAGAAGAACTTGATTCACCAAACTTGTATTTAATGAAAACTGGATTACTGCTTTCGCCACACCTGTTTTGCTAGGTTGTAATTCAGGGGATGTCTCATTTTCTTTTTTAATTGTATCTCATGACAGCAACAATTACATTAACCACTACAATTACGTTCTCTTCAGGGATGGTTTTACAAAATGTTTATATTACATCTAAGAAAACTAAAAATATGCCTTCTACATATGGATGGCAGGATCCCTGGCTGTGAATGAAGATGAATTACTGCTCTACATTTGAGCAAAATAATGACAAAAGGTCCCATGACAGTGATACATACAGCAAATTCCACTGATTAGCAAATGTTGAGGGAGGGGAAAAAAGGAATTAGAAGTTTTGCTAGGACAGTAATGCAATCAAGCAGCCTGTTTCTAGTTTTGAACATGAATAAGAAGATAATATCCAGTTTCAGCAGTATTTTGCCAGAGATTTATATTTTTTTTAATCCCAGCAGAAAGCAATTTCATGGGCAAAGACATATTTCCACATCTTTCTTACACTGGACATATGATGTCTCTGAAAGTCAAGCATCAGACATAAATCACATATGATATAATAAAAGGCAAAGGGCAAGAAAGCACCCTGACAGTTAGATATTATCATAGCCCTACTCAGAAAATGATTGAAGAATGCAACGTCTAAAACAAAATGTGGAATAACAATTTCTTCACCAAGAACTGGTATTACCTAAGGGAAGCTATGGCTGTAGGAAACAGCGCCTTTTCAGATAAATGATTTATACTGTTAGGAAATAATTACATGACTCAACTGTTCAGGGTTTTTTTGTTGTACTTTTTTTTCCCTGGTCATTGTGCTCATTTGATCTTTATGAGAGTTCATAGTTATGAGAGTTCATAGCAATAATTCAAGGTCTCTTGAAGGACAGGGTTACGATGGCACCAAGAGCAGCTTCACTTCAAAATTTTTCATGACTTTAGTAGAGACAGATTTAAATCCCAGGTTAAACTAACAAAGAACTTGAAAATGAAAACTGGGAACAGTGATCAGGGGAAAAAAAATTATGCAAATAAAATAAAAAGAATAATACGGTGCATTTATAATTTAAAGAAAAATTGAATGTACTAGCAAACAATACAAACTAGGTGGTCAGCATTCAAAAAATATATCTAAAAGATGAATGTGATTGCATCCCTATCTGATTCTCCTTTTACAGTTTCTATCCAGTCAGACTATGAGCTCTCAGTAATTTCACAGATATAAACTAATAATAACTAGCTTCAGGTAGTGGACATAATAAGGATTATTTTGCAAGTAGGTCTCCTGCAGCTCCAAAAGTAACTTTATTAACTTCAGCCATTTCATTCCTTAAATGTCATTAACTGAAAACTATGCAGATGCATCAAAGCAGCTGAAGTGCAACTGCAGGACAGCAGAAGGAATCCTTCCAACCTTGAAAAAAATGTTTTACCCATCCATTTAAGCCTGCTGTAAAAAGGCAGAGGCAAAAATTTATTTACAAAAGCAATGACTAAAACAGGAGACTTCAATTTAATCCTTGTACTCTTCTAGAAACATGCATTTAAGTCAGAATGCCAAAAACCTAATTATAGTAAATCTGCCTAGAGAGGCACATGAAGAAATACTGCAGCCTTAAAATTGTCACAAAACACCAAAGTTAAATTCTGTTCAGTGCCTGAATTCAGATACATTTAAAAAATATTAACAATTTATACACAAAACATTACAATAAAGATTGGATCATCCTTTGTGCCACCCAGTATTCTGTCTGTAAAGGCAACCAACAGTGCTGACCTAGAGAACAGTGAAAACAACATGAGATCAGGTCAAGCATGTGATATCTGCTTCTCCTTCTGCAACACTTTGTGGGTCTCACACTCCATAGTCCAAAGGTGCTCACTTTGTTTCACATGTCTACCAATTCAACTTTTTAGAATTACCTTCTCAAGCTGCCTTTAGAGCACATGTCACCTTTCATAGTTCACATGCCCCCCATTTAGTTTTTAGCTATCTCACCAAGTTTGACGTGGCTGTTTTATACTTTAGATGGCAATAAAGGGCTGTTCTTTACTTATCCTCTCCTTGTGATTTCACAGACATATGCACTTCCCATGTACTCTCCTTTAGGGAATGAGAAATACTAACCTACTCACCCAGATGTTCTGGGATTTTGACCCTTCATCCTCTCAGCCTTCAATGATGTGACAGGAATCACCTTTTCTCAGAATTCCTCATTCAAGATGAGGGTTCACCAAGTAGTCATACTGACATAATGATGTTCCTTTTTCTGTATTCTACTCCTTTCCTAATTGCTCTTAACATTCAATTTGATTTTATGACTGTTATTCAACATTCTGTAATTAACGTTGCATGAATATAAATGTCAGAGAAGAATAAATAAAAATGATGGGGCTACTCAGAAAATGGTTTGAATGTAAACTACTGCCAATTAAATTCTTCCTAAATATCTCTCTAATAAATAAAATATAATAATAGTATGTCCAGCAGAAGTTAAATGAGTTAGAGCCAAAAAAGAATTGTTAATACTTTAGAAAGCCTTGAATTCTATCAACCATTAAGTGAAGATGATAAACCTCGTTAAAAAGTACATATGTAGCAAAAAGAAAAAAGAAAAAATTCTCATTGCTTGAGAGAAGCATTGTATAGTCTTGTGGTTGCTGTAAAGTGTTCTGCATATTGCTGGTACTGAGCATTTCTAGAAATTTCTAAGATTTAAAGTAATTCACCAACTTCAACTTAAGTGTTAGCAGATGTTGTAAGATTGTCTGTAAGTATCAGCATGAAGCCATGTGATTTTGTTTTTTTCTATGATTGAAAGCTCTTGACCAACTGCAATAAGAAGTAACTACAGTAATTCTACATGTCCAAGTTACTATCAACGGCATAATAAAACCTCCTAAAATACTTTTCATCTTTAGTCCTGAAATCAAATGTAATTTTTGCTTTAAAAATAGAGATTATTCAATCTCAAATTTCTATTAACCATTCCAGATTGCTGAACATGAGGCATATAACTGACCACCACCATCAAGACAGAATTTGTCCTTATTTGAAATTATAACTTCATAACAATAATGTGTTGGTCTGGTAGTACATTAAAAGAAGTATTCTTTGTGGAAAGGAAAAAAATACATACACAATAGAAATTAAAAAAAAAAACCAAAACAATATTGAGAGTGAGGGAATAATTTTAGTGGGAAATCACTAGAGAACAGTCACCTATACTGATAAATGTAAATTAGATTTTTTTCTCTTGTAGAAAGAAAGAGTAATGTGACACTGAGGTTGCAGAGCACATGCCAGGGACACACTGTGGCCCTTATTCATAGGCCTGCAGTCAGCTGGGTCTCCTCTGAGCACACATCTGAAGCTATAAATGCTATAATATGCTGTTGAAACCTGAACAGGGGTAAGAGATTGTTAATCAGTGGAAATGGAAATGTTCCTAAAATATCTACTTTTGGCCATTGCAAAGGGTTATACACAATTGTCAAACAATGTGGTATAACATGAGTAAATCTTCAAGAATAACATGATGTTGAGTTAGACCTTTTTCCCACATTTTTGCCAGGTTTCTAGCTTCTCTTGCTTCTTTCTGTATAGTCTTGCCCTCCTTTTCAGAATCAGACTGAATGAAGTATGCTTAAGGGCTGAGATAATAAGCAGCATATGCAAATTTGTGTTCGTATGAGCTATGAATAGAATGATAGAGGCTCAGAAGGCACCTAATCTGAACTGACATTCTGACAAGAAGATAGAATTTGTACTTAATCTGTCAATATCCTTTCCTATAAAAATCAGGTCACTCAAAGCTTTATTACTTCCCTGGACCATGGGACAACACACCGGGGTCACACATGACTCTCAAAGTAGAAATAATCTTGGAAACATAGAAAGGAAGAATGCAATATATCTGCCACCTTTAGAAATATCTTTTTCATTTATATAGATAGTGAAGAACAGCTATTACATTCTGACATACCCCTTGAGATCCACTAGGGTATTGTGATGTCTCCCCTGGCCTGCTGAAGGCCAGAGGACCAGCATCCAGAATCCAGGTGGCTGCTGTTGCATCATAGTATGGCCAGTTCTGCCCAGATGTTCCTCAGAAGGGTACTATGATACTTCATTGATGAAAATCTGGAGTTATTGATCTTATATGCTCCATCAACCCAAAGCTCCTGATTATCCTGAGAGTGAGCAATGAACATTGCATTTATCCCATTTATGTCATAGAATGATAGAACTATGGAATGGTTTGGGTTGGAAGGTACCTTTAAAGGTCAACCCCTTGCTGTGGGGAGGGGTATCTTAAACTAGATCAGGTTGCTCAGAGCTTCTGACCTTGAATGTTTCAGGGGATGGGGCATCTACCTCCCTCCTGGGCAAACTACTCCAGTGTTTCACCATCCTCATTGCAAAAAAAAAATGCATTTTCCTTGCATCTAGTCTGAGTGTATTTGTATCAAACATATTTCTTGACATTTGTAAACAGACTGATGTATAACCTCGTTGGACTTTATACTGAAATACTAATGATAAATAACTGAAGGTTGCTGAGAGGAATCAAGAATACAAGCAAAAAAGAAGTTCTGAGCAGTGACTAAAGATAATTAGAACAGTTTTCTGACATGCAGCAAAGTGGAAAGGGAAATGCTTGAACCTGAACGGCGTTGCACAAGTCTGCCACAATAATGTACTAAGCAAAAACAACTAAAAGTATTTCCTGTCACAATAACCAAAAACCCCAAGTAGATGATGAAATATTTATTTTGACTGCCTTTCCAGTCAAAGATACCAGGAGTATTACTATGATTTATGGCTAGTAAAAATGCATTTATCTATTACTAATAATTTAACCAAAGTTTCATAGTATCGTACAATTAGAATAATTTTTCATGAGTCAAACTATCATGAATGTTCATTGTTATGACAGCTAGAAACACTTGAATGTGTAATTTGTCATAGAACATATAATAAGTTTCATGATATATTATAGAATCTGGAAAATCACCAATAATCTCATTTAAGGGTAATGACACTGGAGGATCTACTCTGGTCTGCACAAAGTATTTCTAGCTTTGATTTTAAAAGAGTATGATCTTTTACCTTTTCACCAAACATCTGAAATTGCGGGTTTGCTGTTGTAGAAATAATACATGTACAGAGTTAACTGAAATAATTATTTCCCTTCAGCACCTGAAGCAGACTTTTTAAGTTTCAGTAAGCCTTACACAGAGTTGAGAAAAACATAAATTTTAAAAAGCATGCTAGAGTTATTGTCCTATTTATTCAGTTAGAAATGTAAATATGATGTTTAGTTTTTCAGAAACCATTCAAAATTTAGACTTGCTTTTTCAAACTTTACGTATGAAAAAAAAAATGAGCATTATTTATATAACACCCCAAATATAGGCTTATTTTCTCTTTTTCCAATGCATATTTTCATATAGCCATGTTTCAGATTTAAAAGTTCATAGTAAAACTCTACAGACATAAATCCCATAAAGCTAAAGGTTCCTACAATGCCTTGCAACACAAAACTCACTAATATAGCCTAAACTATAAATGTGTGAAGACACGGGTAAATTGTGAGCATAATGAATGCAGCGCTAACCTCAGCAGCAGAAACATGTCACTATATTTTATGCAGTGTTTTCATAATTCTAACTGGCAGATATTCAGCATTTCAAATAAAGCTAGATTGTTGTAGTCATGTTACATGCTTTCCCATGCATTCAACACTCAGGCCATTAAAAAGAGCAGATGCTTCCTCTAATAAATAACTCACTGTGACAAAGAATATACTAAAAGTGTACATAATCTGGTTTATGCAAATGTTAATGGTTGTGTGTGGCAATGTAGTATAACAACTGTTTTAATAAATGATTCTTAGTTTAGCTGAAAAAAATACAATTATAAACTAGAAAGGAATTTCCAGTTTAAATATCCTCCCTTTTTTCCCATTGTTTTCATGAAAGATGTAAAAAAAGATCATGTCTTGTTTGAATTTCAAGCCATGGGGAAATGCCTCTTTAAAATAAAGGCTATTTTATTGAAAAAAAAATAAAAATAAAAAATGAGCTGAAACCTAAGCTCCAAGGAAACAACACTGCAAGTATCAAGGAACAATACTGCAAGATGCTTATGCTCTAATGCCTTGGTTTTAAACATGCACACACAGGTCCAATTGAAGCAGCAAATTGAAGACTAATTCCTCACATTATAAGGGCAGAAACCATGGAAAATGTTAGATATTGAGAAACATTACACTGAAGTCACTATTTGACAGCAAATGCAGAAAAGAATTAACACACTACTCTTTGCTAAGCAGCCTCACATTTCTCACATTTTATAGCTTAATTTCTATCAACAACTGTGCCACTAAATGAAAAATGTATGTGCTGCTGTGAAGGGGAGAGAAGAACTGAATGCACTTAAGTAAATCACCAAAATGTGTTGATCCATTATCTATTACAAAAAAACTAAGGCTTTTTTGAAAATATTCTATATCTGCCCATGCATCTTGTTCTGAAGTCAAGTAAATACTCTGAAAAATTTGCACAATAGAAACAAATTAATTGATACTATATACAATAGATGTGATAGAAGAGACAAATATTTGCTATTTCAGGAAAGACAATCTTCAATGTTTAAAAGTTTCTGACACTGAAGAAATAAAAATTTAAGTATGTTCGGTATAAAAGTTATAATTACAAGAGCATGAACTAAGACTGTCTTAGAAGAACTCTCTCCTGCATATGCTCCCACAGTAAAATAAAAAGAACAAGAAAATGTTTTCCAAAATACTAAAGTTACAGAGAGCTGTATTATCAAAATGAAAAAACTTTGTTGTGAATCATACTTTTATTTGTTACATAACTGAAAAGTGAAATACCAAATTAACAGAAAAAGAGTTTGAAATTGTTCTTTGAAGATCCCAGCAGCATGTTAAGTTTGTAAAAGTTAATACTTCCTAATTAAATAGTACCAAATAAACACTGCAGATATTTCAGCAATGTGAAAATTAAGCCTAACTGTAAAAAACAGTTGGAGGGAAAGTAAATTCATGCTGTAAGCTATAAGTGGTGCTTAAAAACAGTAAAACAAATTATTCCATGACAACATGGGAAATATGCACATTAGCAGTAAACACAAGTTAAGAGGACAGCACCTGTATCTCCTATATTCTTAAATAATACAGTAATCTTCTATTTCACACATAGTTTAGAACAGTAGTCCTGAATGGGAACTAATGAACTCTGCTCTTTCCTAGCCAAAATTGTGCCAAAGCCCACTAACCTTCATACATTTGTGTCATACATAACATTCATGGATTTGTATTTTTATGGATACAAAAAGCTCCATTGTTCAGTGCTATCTCCTCATACAGCCTTTATTATTGGCAATTTTATGAGGGCTGATGTGGCCATGGTGAACTTCAGTAGCTATAAATATAAGGACAATACATGAACATAATTACTTAATTCAATACTCGTTACTGAAGGAAAACCATTTTGCTACTAATAATTTATATATATAGATAGATAGATATATAGATATATATAGAGAGATATATATACATATATATATATTATATATAATAATAATGTTACTTCTGTATGGCTTTTTAACAAGTAATCCCACTGTTTTATGTCAAAGCTCTTCTACTTTAATTGTTACTATGATGATATCTGTGGTATGATAATCTACTTATTCATTGCAAATTCTCAGCCCTAGCTATTGTGAAATAGAAACAGAATGTGAAGATCAAATAAAATGTAGTGAATAAAGATCGTAAGGGAATCTAAATCACGGTTTAAATAAAATTTGGACTTAAAAAAATTTCTATAGAGTCACTGCAAGACTCCAGTTTTGAAACAGCTACCACAGAATCATCTGCCTATTTAACAAGAATTAAGGGGTCTTGCCTCAGATTTGCAGTCACAATAGCTGTAAGGAATACTTTTATTACAGGTGTTCTCTGTTAATGCTGTTAATTCCTTCATATACAAACAAACTACTATGTCAGTGTTTCCCAAAACCAAGATGGTAAAAAGTTCTCACCAAAAAACCTGTTTTCCCTAATTATTCTATTGCTCTAAAATCTAATTCAATTATTTTCTTATATTTCATTAAATAATAACTCATCTTCAAAACAGCAATGTAAATTCTAAAAGTTAAAAAACACTCAAGTAATTTGCAAACTCAAACGTTCATATTTTCATGATGAGAACACAGTGTTGGTAAGTAAAAGAAATTTGCTACTTGGAATGCCTGGATGTCACATGAAACCACCTAAAGCCAGACAACAGGAAACCCTTGGTAGTGGGTCACTCTGGGTCAGAAAATTAGACTCAAGCCACTAAAAATCCAAACTGTGGAGTGTGTACAGTTCTTTGATCTTACAGTCCTGATGAGAAATAACTGTGGGAGAAAGATGTTAAGATTGATATCCTGAAGAGGCAGCACAAAAATTGCTCGTGAACCTTACAATAGAATATTATTGCATTCAAAAGAGATTAAAGAAAAGATACACTCAGTCTGTCCACTTTGGAAGCGGGTAGAAAGAAGTGAAGGAAAGTCTGCTTTGTCAGCTGCATACCCTAAGTGCCCTGGTGTTTAATTTGCACACCAATTCTGCTCAGAAACTAGGCATGTCATCAAAAACATCCCTCTACTTCCTATCTCACACTGGTTGGCTCGCAGTGACCCCCTGCTCAACAGTAAATAGCAATCAGTGGAACATCTTCAGAGATGTGGACACCTTATTAATGATGTAAGGAGCAAGAACATCCAGATGGGTTTCTGAAGGAACTTTCTGCTGTCAATATTTATTTTTCACAATGCAAAAACACTAACTCTATAAACCAATCTGAATAAGGGAGAATTTAATCACCTGCCTATATATATATATATTACAACAGTTTACTAAAGAAAGCTTCATATGTATATAGAACTGCTTACCTGTATGTAGTGTCTGCTAATCATAAAAGCTAATTAGGTACAAAACTAGTGGTTTGTAAGTACTTAGACCATTGGCTAAAACATTGTCTGACAGTTATAGATTTAATTTTGCTAAATTCAAAATCAGGTCGATATAATAGGACTGAACATTGCCTAAAGATTTTATTTTATCTCTTCTTCACAGTAGAAAATATTCTGAAACAAAAACTAGGATGCTATAAAATTATAGCACCTCCAAAAATAATATGGTTTGCTTGATACTGTCAATTTATTAATTCACCTCAACATCTTCACACTTACAACTTTTATCTAGAAAAACTGGCAAAATGCCTGGTGGATTATTTGGGTTATCCAAAGATGTATTTACGACATGTTTCTTTTTAAAAAAAGCTATCTCCCCCTTTTACTGAAGGAACAGATACAGCCTCCCTCAACTTCAGTTTCATTTTATTTTACATCCAGTTCACGAGTTCTTCTTAATTGCAGGTTGCTAGTAGTGAAAAAAATCATAACAATCAGTTTGGGGATTTAAGAAACTGTAAATCTTAGACTAGTTCTGAATTTTGGTGAAAATACAAGGTATCTGTTTATAAAGTTCCATTTGTATTGAAAACCCAAGTGGGATTGAGCACATTAATATTTATATTTAATAGATTTGTTGATTCAGGATCTATCTCATTTTAAGACTCTGTATAATGGATACCAGCATTAAAGGTTTTCAGTGAAATGCTGCCACCAGACATGACTTTAAACTCAAGCCATGCAATTCCTTTCACACAGCAAGAGAGGATTCACAGTTAGATACTACAGAGTTGTTGTTTTTAAAAGTCCAGCTGTCAGTAAGGTGTTTTCTTCAGAAAGAAATCAGATCTACAAATTTTACAGACTTTCACGGACTCACTCTACAAAGCCATGATTTTCTGTACTATAACATCTGAATTTAAAAAAAAAAAATCACAGTTCCAATATTAGCATGGTTCTCAGTTATATTTTAATGTCATTAAAAACCAAAACATAACAGAATAGAAAAGAGCATTTTATGCTCAAAAAAGCCCCAAAACATCAAGAGCCTTTAAAGAGCCCTTCACAGAAATACAACCTGACACAAGGCGTGACTGCATGACTAAGCAGTGTAGCAGATACATGGAGTAATCACCATGTCCAGATATCACCACTCAACAGATACCTAACTCCAGATTCCTCAACACCAGCACTTTTGTGTAGAAGTAAACTCGTCCTCCTGGTACTATGGTAGGAACAAATACAATATAGCTATGATGGCTTTTTTCCTCAGGAAATGTTCATACTGAACAGTAGCCCAATTTGGTCAGAAAACCAGGAAGTTCAACATAAATTTTCAGGTTCTAATATACTGCTCTAATATTTCTGTTATGAAGCAGATGAAGATCAAACATGAAGTTTTTAAGACTTGACATGAACCTCCTTCTTGTACAAAACTAATTGTCATGTGCTTTTCCTATCTGGGCAATTCAAATTGATTTTTTTCCGTTCTCCCATAATTTGAGAGGCAGCACTGAAAGCAAAAACATTCCATGAAAGTGTGTCTTCTGATTACCACTAAGCTGCAAACCACAAAAGAACAAAATGTAGTATAGTTATACTATGTAAGATCTTCCCAGATTACCATTGTGACATTTCAGTTAGGTATGTGACAGTGTTCAATTCAACAGTAATTTCTACATGAAATTGAATGCCATTATTAGGAATTAAATTTCATTTTGTAAACCACTACAATCATCAATATTTCAGATTATTTCTGGCATACATCAACAGTTCCAGTACAGTTTGACACCTCTCTCCTCTCTCTCTCCCATCCCATTAATTTTGCTGTTTCATGATCACACCAAGAGACAACACATCCCAGCAGTGATCAGATTTATACAGTGCTGGACAGGGATAACCAAATTTTCAAAACCAATCATTTACAAACTGCAGAGGCAGTTCCTAAATTTTTTAAGAAATAAGCTCATCTGAGGTCCCATAGCCTTACACAGAATTACAGAACATTGGTGTTAGCAATGATATGAAATAGATCTCTGGAAATCATCTAGTCTAAACTTGCAATTGAAACAGAGCTTAACCATGAGGAGCTTGATCAGTCAATTCTGAAAGTGCCCAAGTATAAACAGATTTTAACTTCTCTGGCCATATTACACACCTATGTAGTGGTGTCTAGACTACACAACTAGCGCAGTAAAATTGCATTTGCAACAAGACACGGGCAACTGCAAATTTACACTGGAAATTTAGAAACTACAT
Source organism: Cyanistes caeruleus (assembly GCF_971803275.1). Lineage (NCBI taxonomy): Eukaryota > Metazoa > Chordata > Aves > Passeriformes > Paridae > Cyanistes > Cyanistes caeruleus. Next base: position 36,251,196 of record NC_141704.1, on the reverse strand, counting down.
GTGCAATACATACCATATGCAAGAATAAAATATTCAGCTTCATTCCTTAAAGCACATCAGAAAATGTAGCATAGCACTAAAATAAGCCACTATTTTTTCAATATACTTATTTTTTATCACTGTTCAGCAGGGTATAATCATCACCTGCTGGTTCTTTCTAGGCAGAATACATATTGCACTTTTCACTAGCTGCTTCAGTGTGTGGGTGTGTGTTCCTGAGATTACTAATAAGACTTAAGCTCACTGCAAAAGAGACAACACTGCAAATCAGGAGTTTAACAGAAATATTTTTTATGGGTAGTAGAGCTTTCCATGTTACTCCCATTTAAGTAGACTCATAATTTAACCCACTAAATTAGGAATAAAAAAAAAATGTTTTTCACTGAAGGCTAGAAACTATAGGAAAATATTATAGATAATATAAAAATCTAACTCTGGCTATCCATACTAAGGTATATTTTAGGCCAAAGCTTTCTCTACTTTGTCTATATCATCACTAAACAAGGAGACAGGTTTCCTCCCCTGTAACACAGAAATTAGGTAAAGCCACAAGACTTTCTGTTATTGATTCTGGAGAAACTTTAAGATCAGCCAAATGTGCTTTACCAGTCTAGTTTGAAATGTGCTTCCACTGAATGCATTGAAAGGTAAAGTTATTAATGGACTGAAAAATCAAGCTGAAACATTTTAGCCATTATTGTTCAATTAAAACATGTTCTTTGTTTTTTTCTGTGTTTTATTAAAAAACAAAGGAGAAATACTTCCTCTTCTCTACTACCTCCCTTGCACCTTAGAAGTTCAAAAATTACTTGAACATTCACACCAAGCTAAAAATCTAAGAAAATTTTTGAGGTAACTGAAAATGGAGGGAGTTCAAACTGAATGAATATGTTAAAATTAAAACAAATAATGCCAAATAAAATTTCCAATATTAAAATTCTTCAGAAAGAGACATCATAGAGTCATGCTGCCTCTCTCATGAGAGCATAAGTACAGAGGGTTTTTTAGGAGCAGATTTGATCTCTATGTGAAAATTGAGTAAGTTCCTTACTTAATTACCCCATTCATCTCTCATGTATCCTGAGCCAACTTTTAAAATGTAAAAATAATTGCAACATAATAATATTCAATGTTGGGCTTTCTACAGAACAACTTTAACTAACTTCTACAATACAAACAGTATTCAATATTTCTTCCCATTAAAAATTACTTTTTTAAATTTACAAAAAGAAGTACAGACAGACAAAATGATCTTCTGGAAGGCAGACATGAAATACATAATCCTATTAACAGATGCACCAAACTTTAAATATTCCCACCATAGCCCGTATTGATAAAGAAACTATTAAATACAGTTCTTATCCCCTAAAAATGTAGTTAGGAGCCCACTTTTTCTTCCCTCCCTCTAAATAAAAAGGCATTTTGGGGGGAAAGTCTCTCTTCCATAGGAGAACCCATGATAAAGTTGCTGGAGTTCCTACCTCTAGGAGTCCTAGAGTTATATAAGCAGAATATTCATGAGTCTTAAAGGAAAATGTCAAGGTCTCCCAGAAGTTCATTCCCTCTTAAAAGATGAAAATTTGACACTAAGCTAGAAACATAGCATTTAAATATTTATGTAAACTTTCCATATATTTTTGAGAAGAGCCATGCTTCCCTGCAACTGGAAACATGAAGAATTATACTTAGGGCTTTTGAATCAAAGTTCATTTTTTCCATAGCAACTGCACTGCTCTCTTTACAGACATCATTTTCATTTCATAACAGTTAGACAAATGAGGTGTTCCTGGCTGTCATGATGTCAAACACGTGGAATAACTGTCAGGATTTTTAAGTTATACATGCAACACAATTCAAGACACAGTCCAGCCAAGCTGACCCAGCAGCACCCTAAATGGCACAGAGCTAAACAGGTCTTATCTCAAAATTACTTTATATCATAATTAGAAAAATATGCTGGTATGGCTGTCATAATAAGATGTGTGAACTGCTTGCTTTAAACTGATAATACTGGAGGGATCATATAGGATTCTGCAGCACTCATCTCTATGACATTGCAGATCACCCTCTATTTACCTCTGTACATCAGGCCCTGTTTGCCCCTTAGCAGAGAAATATTCAAGGTATGCTATCCATGAAAAAGAAAATAGAATTGTATGCATTCAGAGTATGCTGCTTTATTCTCCAGGAAATGTGACTATGTATGTGGGTATGAATTTCTGCCCTAAACCAAAAATTAACTCCGGAACAAAGCAACAGCCCCAAATTAACCCTAAATCATAACCTACAAATGGAATACACTCTCTGCTAATTTAAGAAGACATGTCTAAATTTCAGTCTCCAAAAATCCAGCTGCTTACTCTAAACCCCTGAAATTCTTACACAGCACAAAGATTTTTCCATAAAGCTCTTCCAGCACTTCGCCACTTCTGAGACTGTGAAAGAGAGTTGCTTGTTCTGAGAATAGCTGTATTACTGCTATGCAAGGTTTTAAATGATATAACATTTTACAGAGAACTTTCTATAATAGCCCTTTCTCAAATGACACTTGCTAGCACAGTAGAGACAGCAATGACATGCTGCATGCTAGAAGTACCTCCAGACAAGCTTTTTTCTCTATCTGCAGAAAAGAAACCAAGCTTGTCAAGGCAATTACTGCCCTCTCCTTTGGCATATTGAAAACTGTTAGCTCACTAGGTCACAGATGGACATTGTCATAATCTCACCTAAAACTCAATTTCATGTTATCATTGTGCCTCTGACTGTGTATATAAAGCAAGAATCAATCTTTATGTTTGTTCACCTTTGATGTGCAAGCACAATATATTTATATGATTGTAAAATCTATTTTTAAACAAAGGAGAAGTGTAAAAATGAACTAGTTTGTGTTAAAGAGTAATTGATAGACCCTTTTCCCTATTTTTGGACCATTAGGAGAGTATGAATTTTAAGACACCATGTCAAATACCCTTATCTCACTATTTTTCCATGATGAAGTCTGCACTTTCTGATAACTTTTGTGCACTGACATGAGTATCAGAAACATATTTTTGTACTTTTGCCTAAAACATGCTGTTGCACATAATATATAATTTCTTAGATTCCAGATGCTGTTCTTAATCCAGAAACTTACATATATACTTTGTGTTTTGAAGCCTTAGAACAAGATGTTCTCTGCTGTATTCTGAAGTAAATGCGGAAGATCCAACAGATTAGCTAACAGCTTGAAAAACTGCATGCATTGATGGCAACAGTTTGTAAAAACCAAAGTTACTGGTTTTTAGTTTGGAGATTTTTCACTACCTACTTTCTTTTCTTTCTCCCATAAAAAGAAATCAACAAAAGACCAAAACTATCTCTGCCATCATTTTTTATGGATAGAAACAATCTAAAAAGGCAATCTGTCATATCATAAATGAAAGCATAATAAACATACTCTTTTTTATACTCATAATTAAAAATCTTATTGTTCTCAGACCAAAAAGTATGGGATATCATAAGTCTGAGCTTCAAATTTAAGTACAGTGAATAAAACTAATTCAGGAATCACTATCTTAAAATGTACATCACAGTTGAAATGAATCTCTCTTTGTAAATAGGAAAGACATACCAATCAACCACACTTGATTCTACTTTTCAAAGGCATCCCTCAATTTTACAGCACCCTTTATGTATACCTTACATAAAAAAGAAACAAGGAAAACAAAAATATTTTCTAAAATTAGGAACTAAAAATGGCACGTATGTTCATCATAGGAAAGTTTAAGAATAATTAAACCACGTGTGATATTTAAACAAGAAAAGTTCCATTTAAGAGATATGTTTTGAAACAAATGCTTAAAAATGAGGAATTAGTAACTATAGTACTCCTATTGTAAATCAGGATAATTCCAACAGCTCTGCACTTTGCCAAATGTCTAAAATGATGGATAGTATGAAGTAGGAAACAGCTACTGAAAGGGGAAAGGAATATAAAGGCTCTTTATCAAGAGACAGGGCAGTGCTCATTGTTATTCAAGCACATGAGTGGCCATATCCTGTTTCCATTGACTGCAGGGAAGGCTTCAGCATTGACTTCTAACAGGTGCAAGTCCCGTGAGACTTAAGGGGAATAAAACGTACAGTCACGGTATGAAAGCAACAGTGTATGAAGTGTGGTGAGACAGGATATGTAATTCCAGTGTGGTACACAAGAATCTGACAGAGCTATTTAAATGCAGTGCCAAGTAAGGATGCAACTGAAAAAAACAGACACTTCTAAACCGAAATTTGGCAGGTCTTCATTCAATGCTACAAAACAAAAAGTGCAGGAAAAATGTTACAGAAACGAGAGTGCTAATTTATAGTGGGGGGAGAGAACAAGGGAGACCCAGAAGCAGCAATAAGCATCATCCTGTTCTGTAGCAATATAATATCACTTGTTCAGGACACAGCTGCTGGAATGCTTTGGTAGATACTGCAGACTGATCTGCTCTGAGAGTTGCTGGGACTTAGACCCAAATATATTACCCACTTCTATTTATTCTCTTCTGTATTATGATGAGCATTTGAAAACATTTGGGGATTTTTTTCTTTAAATTACATAATCTTCAATGAGAAGTCTTAGGCTATATTCTTACATCAGTTGAGTTATGCATGATGTCCTCAATTAATTCTATAAAGAAAGTAGCTGAGATGTCATTTTATTAATTAGTAGCTGGTCAAAAATAGAGTACTTATCCCAAAGGAAACTATGTGACTTCAAAATTTCTTTCCAGATGGAAAAGAAAGCTATCTAGCACAGCATCTATCTAGAGCAGGGGTAGTAAACATCAGTCTCCATATTAAACTGATATCAATAAGTATTATAGCAGGATGACCAAATCTCAACATTCAATTTTGGAACCAGCTTTTGACATTCAAAAGAAGAGTGAAAGTAGCAATTTTGAAGGCAATCAGGCAAGACTTTAAATAACTCTAAGGGCTAAGGCAGAGATTCAGCAGCTTTTCCATAGTTACTAAGTTTTATGATGAAAAGGAAATCACATACCTGTGCAAGCATGGGAAACCCGAGGTTCCTGCATCCATTACAAGGTGTCAGTGCCTCCCATAAGCCAGAAGGTCCACAAATATTTTCAGCTGCATCATCATCTTCTTCCTCCCTTGGTGATAAACGCATTGAAGAAGGCCTCTGTGCACAAAGAAACAATACTTTCGAGTTAAAACAAGTGATATATTGTAAAGAAACTTTTTTATCTTATGGACTTAAGAATGTCCCATTCACAAATTCTAAAAGATAAACTATTTTAATACAAAGTACCTACTCAACTGTCAAACTGCTCTATGAAAATAATACTTTCTAAGGAAGGTGCATATTGAGTTATCCACAATTATACTTTAAACTAGAGTGAACATATTAATACACATTGAAAATATTTATTGTTTTTATTATCAAGAAATTGACAATTTCTACTTCACTTCACTTTAAAATTCGCTGTATTATTAAGTTTAGGATATTCCACGAAGAATAAAAACTAACATTTGCCTGGATGGGTCCAAGGTTTTTGCAGACAAAAAATACTAAATCAATCAAAAGATGAGGTTTCAGTTTTTGCATTATATTTCTCAGCAATAAATGTGTTACCTTATTTTGTAGGCAAAAGATGTATTTAAACATTGACCTGTATTATTTTGTTTTATAGTCTGGAAGGGATGAAAAGTATCAGGAACAGTCATTGACTTATGAACACCATGGCTTACATATTGATCTGAGCAATAAGGGAAAAATGCTGATTTTTGCTTAAATCAGTATCCTAATTTTCTATGACAGACAGAACTAGGAACAGTGGTCAGTTCCCACATATTTATGTTATTTTGCTACACAGGATAGTCCATGCCAACTGAATTGCAGTGGCAACTTTTATTAATTTTGGGAGAAGAAGGAGGAAAGTTAACCCAGTAATGAATGAATTTTAAAATCTCATTCCAATACAAATTGTTACCAAGAAAAAAAAAAAAAAAAAGTAATTTTTACACCTTAATTCTTTGTTCCTATTTAAATTGGTATATGGAATAGGTGTTCCAGCCTGTTTCAAATTTGCTGGAGCAGCTTGCCTGATACTCAGATACTAAATGTTGTCTTTAGGAATGCTTCTTTCAGAAGTGGCTGGATTTTTGCTTGACCAGAAGAGCACTGTTTGAGGCAATGGCTGACCACAGCTATCAATCTCATGGTAACATTAACTCTAAAGCACTGCAATGGGCTCCATGTAAAAATCATCTGAAAAGCCTCAACACTTAACTGCAGATTATTTTAGCCAATAGACTAAAGAAATTCATGGAGTTTGCCGCATGGAAGGGAATAGAAAAGTGAAAGAAAGGTAGGGGGGAAAAGAAATAGAGAAACAGCAGCAGCTCTAAAGATAAACACAAGCTGATAGAAGCTGTAGAAGAAGCACAGGCACCACAAAGACAGGCACTAACTCAAATTGTGTAGTATCTGAGGACCATTTAACTCTTGACTCTTGTGCTAACTTCTTAACACAAAATTTGTTAGTAAACCATTAATTTAAGCAGGGAAAATATTTCTAAATTCTATCTCAAGTCATGCATCAAAGATTAGAACCACAATATATCCCAGTCCATTATTCTGCTTCCCCTTGGTTAGGAAATGGTCGTTCCCTTGTTGCAGACTTCATGAATCTGACCATATCTTGCAAAGTTAGGTGGATTTATTTACTTTTTATTTTAGAAGTCAATTTCTAAAACATTCTTAGTATGGTATTTCATTAGGTTATTTTGACACTCTAGTAGTACCACAGAATATGTTGCCATAGCAACCAATATTCTCATAGTGATTATTAAAAAGATTGGGTTAATTCTGCAGAGTGTAGGTCATGAAAGACTATTATTGCTAGGTATTTGCATAGACAAAGGAAGCAGACTAGAGGTCTTTCCCCTCTATTTATAATGCCATCTTCTATGGTGGCTGCCCTACACTTGTATCTTAAATCTCAGAATTGCTGTACCAGAGAATAAAGCACTTCTTGCCCCCTAGAGAACAAAGCCAAAAACTGCAGCAGTGCTCAGCACAGTAAAGCAGGTAATACACATTAGCTGTGACCTTACAAGCCGATGGAAGTGAATGAAGACCAAAGTCATATAAAAATGTCAGTGCACCTGGTAAAGGTAAAAATCACACATAATATAAACGAGAAATATTCAACACAACTAAAGGAAGATGAATTACAATAGAGGTAATGAAGGGGGAGGATGTGAGTATTTAGGTATTACAGGTACAGAGTGAAAAAAACCCATGCCAAACAATTATTGAACGGTAAAAACAAATACACAAGCAGAATGAGAGCTGTATATTTCCACTAAGTGTATTTTATATAAATAGCCTAAGATAGCATGTGAATCACAGGAATTTAATGTCAATATGAATGAGAGGAAGTGGAAAGTATATAGCCAGATCTCCTGATCATTCAAAAAAGGATCAGTCAATGCCAGAGTTCATTAGACACATGACTGGAATAAACTAGCACTCTCATGCAACTAGACAATGCAGGTATGAACATAATACACACTAATTCACAGACTACTGCAGATCAGGGATGGCTCTTTTTATACTTGCCCAGATTTCTGACACCAATAAAGCACTAAAACAGAACCATTAGGAAAAGTCTACTTGGACTTGGAGGGTGAAGAAACACTTATTGCCATCACCTTTCTCACCCAACCCTGCTTGACAGAAGCCCAGTTCTTCCCAGGCAATGGGAGAGATATGTGGGAATTACTGCAGGGAAAGAGAGCTGCATTTGCAAAGATGAAGGAAGGACTTAATAGCTGCATGAAAGAAAGGGGTCACAAGTACCCCAAATTTGGTAGTCTGGGGTTGCATACCCTGGGAAGAGGGATGTGTCTGGCAGAGGCAGATGAGGTACAGAAAAATCTACAATCAATTCACAGAGCTCAGACTGTCACACAAACCTAGAGCACAATTTCCTCTTACTCTCTCACAGCCTTCATTCCTTTCCCAGAACTCCCTAATTTTTCCTGTTCTGTTGTGTAATTTAATTTTGCCTCCTTAGAGATCCTTTGAACATGAAAATCTAATTCTGTGTGTGCTACTGGGAAGCCTTGATATAGCCCTGTAGGGAGAGTTTTAGTAAAAACAAAGTTATTTATGCCCACTTCTCAGAAAATAAATAAATAAATAGAGTAGAAGATATTTCTGTCAAGTAAAGAAACACAGGCACAATTTAGAACCTCTTATTTATGCCTGTTTTGAGTTAAAACCACCCAAACAAATACAGTTTTAAAATGCCATGAAAATCACAGTTACTCAATTAATTGAATTAGACATTATGAAATGGCAAAGTTGATGTAAACTGCAATACTAAGCTCCACTAAGGGAACTTCTGCCTAAGTCATAAGAGGCACAAGCAACATATATTGTCAAACAGAACAGGAAATCTTACATAATATTAGATATGATATGCAAAAGGAAAATTTTGTAGAGAAATCACAAGATATTAATAGAGAATTAAAGACTTGTTAAAAGTTCTGTTTTTTACTGGAACACTGAATCATGTATTAGACATTTCTTGCAGTAGTAAGAGACTAACAAAGTAACTTCTATGTGTAAAGAGAGAATAATAATGAAACAGCAGTGAGAGAGTAGTAAGATCTAGCATAAGAACACTGGACCACTACAATTAGTGGCAAATATTCTTCAGACACTACTGAGCCTATCACACCACCTCTCATTTTCACCCTTAATGTGTATTTAAATCACATCTTCCAAATTTAGGTATGGAAGCCTTCCTCTTCATGTCTCCATCTACATAAAAGGTAAAATCTGCACACTAGGCTACTTTAGATTAAAGGACACCTTATAAAGATGCTGTTGATTCTCCAAAACATGTATGTGTATCAGATTGTCTATCACAATAACTTGGAACTTCCATCCTGATCTAAGAGAGGAATATTTATCAGCAGAGAGAATGATGACTACAGACAAAAAAAGCAGAGAAAGTCTGTTCTGCTCTTAAGTCAACAACAAGAGGAGGTGAGAGCAGCTTTAATCTTAACTTTTACTTCCAGTTACCAAGTTTAGGGCTCAGCAGCTGTACACCATGTATAAAACATACATAAATACCTTCATATATGGCCTTCCTTTTAATAGACGTTAACTATTTCCTATCTAACATATTATTACCTAGACAAGTGTTTTTCAAGGAATACAGAAAATGATACAAGACATTTCCTTTCAGTCCCTCTTTTTCTCAGTTTTTAGTGAAGACTGGTCTGCTTTCTGCCTTGACATTTGTAAGCAGCCACTGCTAAGAAAAATAGGACTCAATTCCCTTGTTTCAGAATACATAGGAGACTTTCCTGTACTAGTCCAGTGAAACCTAAAACCACACATCAAAACCTTTCCTTCTTGTATCTGCTTTTTTTATAATATCATCTATTTGCAGAAGTATTTCACATACCCTTTCAAACAGTATCTGCTAGAGGAAAACAGCATTAGCAAACTCTTAAAGGTACAAAGTAACCGGACATTTACCATTTGCTATTGCATCATAGCTCTGGAGACAAGAACATTAACTTATCATTTATCTTTGTAAGAAAGTATTTTTAAATGGAGCAGCAAAGATGAAATCCAGAAGGCAATATCCTTCTGATTATGGGAGTCAGAAAGCAACCAGACATTTGATAAGCCAAATGCTGCCACTCAGTTTGAAACAATGAGGTCAGTAGGAAGTTTCTTCTGCAGAAATAATTGGTCAAAAACGTATTTTCTGTCATCTCTATGGAGATGTGCTTCTAACTGCCCTTGGCTCAAAGGACATGTACCTTACACTCTGAAAAAAAACCAAACAAACAACAACAAAAAAAAAAAAAAACCAAAAATTACAGTTCTGTTACCTAGTATTCTATTTTGACATTATACTAAGAACTAACAGAGCAGGAAACTGATCCTGAATCTCTTCTATAAATTAGGATAAGCAGGTTGATCTCTGCCACGGCTGTCCCCAGCAGCTGCAGCAGTCAAGCCAGGGACAGAAGAGCTGTGACAGTGTTCTGTGCTCTCAGTGCTCCCCCTGCTGCTGCCCAGGCTGCTCTCAGGGGAAAATGCCTGAGGTATGCAGAAGAAAAAAACAGCGTTAGGGCATGATATATACCACAATCGGTTACTATTTTTCTACAGCAGCATCCCTGCATTAAGCAAATTTGCCCTTCTGAGATTCAGCAAGGATCCTGAGAAGGTGATGCCTCAGTTATGATATCCTTATTATGATCCTGTTTCCCTGTTTCCCAGGCGGTGAAAGTTCCCAGGTTTTGAGAACTTGGGCACACTTTTCCCACATCCCCCAAAGCCTTCTCCCTACAAACATTCTTCTGTTTCCCATCCTTATTATCTTGTCTTTCACCTTACACTGCACATCTGCTGCCATTCTCTCATGAACATGTTCCAAGTTTGCATCCCTTTCATTCACTATGAATCTGGTTAGAGTTTGACTTCACCTCCTGCATTCTGAAAAAAAATATCAGGAAGACAAAGATAATCTTGTATTTAGAGCAGCAGAATGATGGAGAAATGTACTCTGTACCTGCCTCTGCCTTAATCCCTGTGGGATGCTAGACATGTTGTTTCAACATCTCCAAGATGGTCACCAAGTTTGTGTTCCTGATCTGCTGGCTATGCTGAAACTGAAGGAGGTGAGTTTGCACAAATGCTGGGCTACATCAGGAATCATCTTGAGAGATTCTGTGACTATTTTGACCCTGCAAATCCCAGCTCTAGCATTCCCAGATGTGGGACGGTCTCTACACCACTGTTCATCAGCCCAGCTGCATGTGACAGTATTTTCTGACTGGGGCTCTAAAAGGAACACCACATCTGAAGCAGTCACACCCTTTGAACTCAAGATCACAGTGACTTCTGATTCTGAGAAGAAATTCCTGTAAGTCGAAGTCAGTCGAGTCAAATGGCTGCATTTAGCAAACACAAAATGCATTAACTTTAGGCAAAGGTGATTAATCCACATACATGAGGAAAACTACAGTGCAGTTGCTGCCCCTGAGTGGGCAAGTGCTAGTGACACCTGTCCTGGTGAGCACCCCAAAACTAATCACTCTGTCTCCAGAGCAGGATCTGACGTTATACAGGAAATGCATCTTGGAAACAAATGGCAAGTACAATGCATACTGAATAAGGTCAAAATTTTAAGTAAAAATGAGATTATAAAATGAGTACATCTGGACATGTATTGAAAGTAGAGCAATACATTTGAAATTTTTTATTCGTCCTTGCATGTAGCATAAATAATGAATATTAAGATGATTCTGAATCTTTGCATTACTCTCATAGAAGGATGCAACCATTCATAAAACAAAAGTTCTAGGATTTAAAAACCTAATAAGTGATCTGTTCTCTCAAGAACAGATCAGTGTTACAGGGGAATGGCCTGAAGCTGTGTCAGGAGAGGTTTAGGTTGGGTATTAGAAACAGGTTCTTCCCCCAGAGGGTGTTTGGGCACTGAACAGGCTCCCCAGGGCAGTGGTCACAGCACCAGCCTGACAGAGCTCGGGGAGCGTCTGGACAATGCTCCCAGGCACAGGGTGTGACTCTCGGGTATGGCGCTGTGCAGGCCAGGAGCTGGACGCGATGACCCTTGTGGGTCCCTTCCAACTCAGTGTGTTCTTTGATTCGCTGATTTAATATATTTGTTTAATCTATGGATTAAGCTACTTCCCTATAATGTATCAAAACACAGACACTTCCATAACTTACTCCACTCTAATATATGTGTTTGGGACAGGACTGAATTGCCAAATTAATTTCCCTTTCTTAACATTAGCTAAAATAGAGTGAACCTGTGTTTTAACTACTTGTCCAACTCTCAGCATATATCTAATACTAATAAATCAGACTATTTGCACACTTCATTTCAAATGTTTAATATCAAAGCACTTCAAGTGCTTTGCTTTACCATGAGAAGGAACACATGAAGCATAAAGCCCTAAAACAGAATTCACCCAGGAAGTCATATAGACAGCAAGGACACTCTGCTACAGAAATGCGTTCTAGGAATGCCCTTCCATCCCACAGTCATGGTAGGTTTGACCTATGTCGGTATGTAGGAAGGGTATACACAAATATGGGCTGTGCAAAAAGGGAAGGAATTTGGTAACTTTTTTTTGAGTCTTGAAATTTAACCACAGGAACAGTTCCAATTAAGTTCATGGAATTTCTCATGTTAATGACAGACTTATGCGTCTCCCTGAATCAATATGCACATGACTCACTCCAAAATGTGACTCACTGAAAAACTCATGTACCAGATGAAAAAGAAAAAACTGATACTGAAGGGCATAGGAGCCCACAGAAAAGCAAAATCAAGTGTTAATAATTTTAAAAATATTAAATAGAATTAAAGGCTACAGACTATTTGCCCTTGCATAAAGGAAAGAAATCATAATTAAAAGTAATGACCACCATTTTTGGCTTTAAATGTCTCAGAGAAAATATTTCTTGGAGAATAGCTACAGAGACATCTCTGTATTTAACAGCCCTATACCATCTCAATGATATCATATAACATTTGAAAAACTCCACTATATAATTGCCATGAAAATCAGCTGTAAACCATGCATTTTTCCATTTTTAAAATTGTGAAAGAGAGGGTGGGTAAGTGGGTGGCAGTATGATGAAACTTATAGAAAATACATTATTTGTCATGATATAGAGCAGAAGGAAGAGAAATTAAATTAGGGGAAAAAATCAGGTGGTAAGAGAGTAGGCAGAAGTCACCACTTTATTACTCCTCCAGTGCACAGTTTTTTATTTAGCACACATATTTCTCAGTAGATATGTGTTAATGAAAATGCAGTTATTATTCCATTAAGTTGCTGTTAGCTTAATAAAGGACATAAAAGACAATCATACCTGAATAGACAAAGCAAATCTAAAGAACAACTATATGCAGTACTGAGTTTGTCATCTGAAGATGAATTCTGGTTGAGAGCTAATCAAAAGAGCTTTTAAAAAAATTTTTGTTAGATGATTTACAGATCCAGAAGTAACAAATTACTAGTGGTTTGCCATATTGGCAGCCAAGTGCTAAACAGAATGTAAACACAACACAGTAGAACAGCTGACAGCTGAAATGTCTTAGCAGGCTATAGAAGTGGAAGGCCTAACTGGAAAAGATCAGTCAAAGAGTAATCTACCTTTTGTTCTCAGAAGTGCAAGCAATGACTCAGACTTCTCTAGAGGTGCTGAAAAGGATCACACACACACCCATCCCATCAGAGATGCAGAATACTATCAACTGGAGAACAGCTCTCAATGCAGCCTGATTTACATGGCACGTGGAAGCAGCATTCAAAATCATCTTCACTAGAAAGGCAAAGTCTTTGCTATGGCTGGTAGGAAAATCTGCCAGTGTGAAGTTCACATACTGCAAGTTGCTGCTTTTTTCTGACTTACATAATTAAACCAGTGATGTCACTGCAGTCATCTCAAAAACCCCTACTGCCAGAAGATGTAGGACAAGGGGTGTTTTTCCCATGCTAGCTCATTGGTACTGTTCTTTTTGCCTGTGTTAGATTCAACACCTCACATTCAGATCCAGCACAATATAAGCACATCTTTATGTTCTTTTCCAGACACATTCCTAGGTATCTGAAGATGTAATATTTAAATTCTTTCTCCAGCGAGTCATAATATAATGTCATTAGGCTCCTATAAAATATAGATAAACAAGTCAGTCAGTAACCTGCTTTTACCCGTAACTCCTGAGAAGCACTACACTTCTTAGGAAGTATCAATGACTAAGTGATCATGATCTGTTAAAATTATTTCAGTTTCTTACAGGAAACACCACTGACAGAGAAAGGCAAGGCAATAAATATTCCAATATCCATAAGTAAGAAATTATTAATAATTGAAAGAAAGACCAGCATAGCAATAAAAAAAGTAATTATATTTTAATATGATTTTTGTCTGTTTGACAGGCAGTATTGAGAGTGCTTCTTTGCAGATTGTGAACAGCCCATATTTCAGAGATATTAGGCAGAGCAACAATATGAACAAAAATAATAGTGGTAGTATTAATGCAAATTGCTTGATATCAAATAATTATTGAAGCAAATAACCTTCTGATATTTTCCCTCATGAAAACTGAAACTCATGGTAAGTTTAGGAAGGATAGATGCCAAGAGAAGAGAAATGAAAATAGATACTCAAAAATTGTGTAAGCCATTCAACCCTCACATTTCTCTGGAAAAATAAAGAAACTGGTGTAAGGGCCAACACGTTCATCATGTGATACAATGCATCAAATAAATCTGGTTTCTGATTCTAGTCTCAGTTCAAAAATTTATACCACTGAACTCAGGCAAGGATTCCAGTATATATTAAAGTCACAAAAAAGCTAAGGGGGTGCATTTCTAGCACACTCTTGATGTCCCTGGGCAAACATTTCTAATGTATAGTAAATAACTGGGCGCTTGCCCTTAACTGAATTCCTTGAGATACTATATTTCATAGAGGTACAGGATCTGGTCCAGTATATTTTTCTATTAATTTTGTACTTGTCAAGCTTATTAATGGAGGCTGGAAAAATCTGTCAACAGAATACAATGAAACCCTATGCTATGAGTGGTCAACTATTTCAAGACTTAAGGAGAAAAATACTGAATTTATTATATATGCCTTGTTGCAGATTAGGATAGAATAAAAATAAAATTAAACAAGTAGTCCAAACAAACTGCCCAATGCTCTAGTTTCAGCTACTGAACAATTTTCAAACAAAGCATTATTTTGTATTAGCTTATCATGGGTGTTCATTTTGCCCTGTGAAATATGGCACACTATTTACCATTAGCATTATTTGTATACCTCTTTTTAAGAAGCAAAGAAAGGAAAGTGAGACTGCTGCTTCTAAGAAAGTACCTACTTAGTCAACTTCAAAAAGAAACATAGAATAAAATATAGTGAAACCATACATTTAATCTCAAACACTTACTGGGTCTTGTAGAAGTTCAGATTGCTCTGATGGATTAGCAGGCTCCATCTCCTGCTTACCATTGGGATAAAATGATGCTGTTCTACTCACTAGAGAAAACAACTGAGACATACCCATATGGTTCTTATTTTTCTCATGCACTTCCTGTCAGATGATCATCAGGCTACACTGCAAGTTCCAAGCTTAATGACTTTGTTCTTACATTGATGGAATAGACATTAAATCAGTGTTGATTTTAGGTATATACAAAAACATTTAATATTTTTTCCCTCTACTGTTTGTAACTTGATCTGTAGGTATACCACTCATTTATTCTTAGGTCACTATGTATTATATAGAAAAATCAAACCTGCAGTGGTCCCTTATCACTGCTGACAACAGTGATAAGAGTTCTAAAATATTACAGAAATTCCCATCTTTTAAAATGCAGAAACATCAAAAGCTAAAACGTTCTAAAACAATGTGGTTTTTGTTTAGATTCCAAGATAGATTCTCCCTCTTTCCTTATTAACTCAGTTATCTTTTCCCTCAGGTAAATATTTAAATACAACTGTAAAAAACAAATCTTCTACATATCTAAGCTCATTCTTATATTCTACCAAAAGCAGTTTTTCCAGACAGCAAAAAATATATTTTCAGAAATTGAAATCTGATTGTACCTAAATGTTGGCAAAGTCTTCCATATTCCTTCTAGACCACGTACATTGTTCCATACACTACTGCTCAAATGTGATAAGCCAATATACCTTTGGAGTATCAGCACTCCTACTGGTGATGCTCTAAATCACATAAGCAGGAAAAGCATTTTGAGAGAACCAAGGAAGATGAAAATAACTTTTTGTTCTCTTTGAAAGAGAACCTGGAAATATGATTCTGACTGAGAACAGTTTGAGGAGAGGGGAAACCCAAGGGAAATGGAGGGTAGGAGTCCATGACTGAATTTTTTTTGACAGACTTCTAAGGAAGGTAAGGGCTTGAGGGAAGCACCTTTGGTGACCAATAACTTAGTCTTCCTGATGATTTGGTTTTATAATAATATCACAAAAAGAAAGTTGATGTTAACATTAAAAAAGTCTGTGTGGAAATCTCCTGGTATTATCTTCTCCTTCTGTCCTCTAGAAGTGACTGAAACTCTCTTGGAAGGTCCCAAATGAATCTGGAGACTGCAGCTTAAAAATGGGCATCGTGTTGTACGCTACTGAATACTCCAGGATGACAGAATACCCTGAGAGTATCAAAAAAAATGGAATCGACACGTTCTGCTATGCAGCACTGGCAACAGCGGCACAATGGCACAAGCAGCTCAGGGATGTTAAAAAGAAATCATGAAACGGATGAGAAAAAGGGTTCTCTAAAGCATTGAGTAGCATATAAAAAAAGATACTTAATGAAAGTAAATATATTTCATATTGGGAAGATGATCTCAAGATCAGTTCTGATAAAGTCCTCAGATCTTGGCTAATCCTACCGAGATTAGTAGATATCTTTGGTGCTCATATAAGTATAATAAAACAGAGATGACTCTTCAAATTACATATGTGCTCAGTATTGAATTAAAATTGTCCTTGTAAAAATAAAATCTACTGTAGTCAATTTAATAAAACCTAGCTGTCAAACAGAATTTTTGAGTAGACAAATTTTAACTCATCATTGCCAGAGCACCCAAAATTTACACACAGCTTTATAACCATAAAGACAAACAAGCTCTTTGATCTGAAAAGCTTGTATTATAATTACTTTATATGGAAAAAATTCTAAACCCATATCCAAGATCCTTGTGTAAAAGATTCAGCTGAGATGAAAGGGTCCACAGAAGGGCAAGTCAAAGTGCTTGGCAGTATGGAAAGACTTACATACAAAATAAACTTGAAAATGCTAAGATTACTTAGTCAGGAAAAAGAAAGCTTTAAGAAAGAATAAGCCTGAACATTGCAAATTATAGAGGGTGTGCACAAAGCATTCATTCTTTTCTACTCTGTCAGATTTTAACATATAAGAAGCACATATTCAACCAATAAAAGACAATTCCTGTGTCTAGAGCACACATTCTGCAAAACAGCAATACAGGGTCACGGTGGTAAACAATGTGACAGACTGGAGAAAAAGGATTA
Source organism: Cyanistes caeruleus (assembly GCF_971803275.1). Classification (NCBI taxonomy): domain Eukaryota; kingdom Metazoa; phylum Chordata; class Aves; order Passeriformes; family Paridae; genus Cyanistes; species Cyanistes caeruleus. The sequence goes on along the minus strand of NC_141704.1, from coordinate 36,234,062 downwards.
GATAACTTTAGGCTTCACCACTGCAAGCTAAACACATAACAGCATGCAGAGAGATACATTTGTCTGTAAGCTATTTTCCTGCTAGTACCTGATAGCCAAGGAATTTGCTGCACACACATAATTGCACAGACTGCTTAAATATTCCAGAAGATCATTCTAGTGGAAAAAAGAGTAGGTACTTTTTAATGCAGATTAGAACTGGTGGTTTGGCCAACCTTTCCCTAGTTATATCTAACACCGTGTATTTTAAATCACACTAAGTGTTGTCATGTTTTGAGATTTTATATTCTTTAAGATGAACTGGCTTTCCCACAGGCTAGGTCTGTGCAGCTTGCTGGAGGATTGTCTAGCAATCCTTCTACCCCAAATCACAGCAGCAGGGAGCTGCAGGCTAATTTAGTCAGCTGTGAAGCATGATGCCAGGCAAATTATTCTGCACAGAGTTCCACGTAGCTGCTATTAGGACCCCCCTAACATACCTTTTTACAACACTGTGCTGAAGCACAGCCTGACTTACAGATAGAGAATATCATGTTTTTTAATAGCTACAGAACACAGGTTAGGAAAGGATACATTTAGAATGTCTGAACTTCCCCTTCACTAGGTAGCCTAAAAGAGGGGAAAAAATTTGTAATCAGTTGGTTTCCCTCTGTTTCTTTGTAATCACCAGCTCATATTTAAACAGAATTTAGAAATAATTTTGTAAAGGAGTTCATGGAAAGTATATCATTCCATGCTGACCAAGTGTTTAGTATTGGATGTCCCATTATAATAATCTAATGAAAAAAATTAGCAGCAACAACAGTTCTCAGTGGGAAATACTACTGTGTGCACTAGAAATTGGGAGTAGCAGATGGTTTTTAGTTGGGTGGTAGCTTTTAAAAATACATTTTTAAAGTTATATAATCCTATCTTCAGAGAGTGGGTAGACCTTTCCAACAAGGGAATCTCAAAAAATTATGTTTACATATCCTGGGAGAGATACTTTTTACTTCACATAGAGAAAAGAGTCAGTGTATGCTGCAAAACAGGATTTATGACTGAACTGGGTGAAAGAGCAACTTAATACAAAATTCTTGAAACATCAAAATTTGGCAATATCTAAATTATAGAATTTATACTTATATATATATATAATTTACATATACTTTTACATATATAAATTTATATTCTCTTCCTTTTTTTAATACATCATAAATATCTGCAAAATACATTGAAGATTTATTATCAAATTCAGCAAATGTTACTATATTAAATAATTTAAAATTTATCTGTTTCTGTCTTTGAAGCCCCCATACAATCAGGCCTGATTATCTTAATATTCCCTAATAAATAAGAAACCAAAATTGTTCTGGAATGTGTTTTTAATGTATCCTCATTAGTAATCCATTGTATATACTTCTGGCTTGCTCATCATCATTGTTCTGTGAAATTTTGTATCACTCTCTCAATAATGCATGCATGCAAGTGTGCAGTGTTTTTAAAGGCTCAAGAAAGCAATTATTTTACTCGAGCATATCTGGTCATTCTTAGCTATTATATTTCAATCCAGCCATTATTTATTTAAATGTTATATTAAAAGTAAAAACCAAAACAGTATTTTTGAATAATGCTACTAAATAGTTTACTTCAATATTCTTCAACAAGTTCTAGGGATTATTAATTTTTGAAATAAAAAAGAAATTGTGCACTTTTTATTAAAAAAAACAAACAACCTTCTCTTTCCTTGAGAAAAAAATTAATCAGAATAACTGACTTCTGAAAAACCATGCATAAATTTTATCCACCCTAATATATTCTCTTAGTCAACTTCTTTCAAAACCACATAATTCTATGCTTTTGAATCTCTCCTTAGTTATAAATCAGATACGATTATAGTTTTATTGCTGTTATATAGAGTCATCTTCTTAATACTCTGACACAAGAGTAAAAATTGTACCTTTGAATATGTACCATCACTGTTTTCAGCAATGTTACTATATTTTTAAGTATCTTTTTTCCACTCTCTCAACATGCACAAGTATCAACTTCCCAATCTGGATGACAGAATTAAGCAGAAACTGACATTTATATGCCTGTGATGAAATCCAAATCTTTTCCCTGAGACTACACAGAACCTTTCCTCATGTTTAAATTTAAATTACTGCTGTCAGCCTTTATAATATATTATATAACCACATTAAATTTAAACAGATATGCTGCTGCCACTTCTGTGAAATCTTACAGTAGTGCAGTTACTACACGGTTTTACTATCTTCAGATTAAAAACAAATAAATTAGAGGCATCTTAAGTTTCTCAGTATTTATGCCATATAATTAAGCAAAACCCTTTAACATATGCCCTGCTGGAAAACTCCCTGAAACTATTTCTTTAATCTACACTTATGTCACAAATCCAAAGACAGTAAGATATTGCATTTGCACTTGAAAATCAGTAACACTTTTTTTTTTATTATTATGCTTCTGAACACAACAGCATAAATGTAAAAGCAAACATTGCAAGCAACCACCTAACACACAAGATTAAAGAGACGGTTCTGAAGAATACACATCAATTTGGAGCCTGAGTTCTATTGAAGTGGCACATTTTAAAAGTAGTTTTAGCTCAAAGAATCTCAGGAGTTCTCAAAAAATATGGAATAGTGATGATTCCTACATGAAAAGAAAATCACACCTTTCAAAACAAGGACTGAAATAAACTTTTGAATACAAAGTAAGATGAAGCCCTTTTAAGAGTCAATTTTAGGAAAATATTTATCAAATAAAATATATGAACTCTACAAATGTATATACACACACATATGCAAGTGAATAAATTCTTAATTCCTACTGCTTTGGTTTTTTTTGCAGTCACAGCCTGGCCAAAGCAAGTAAAAAGTAAAATATTCGTTGGTATCCATAGGAATTTCTTACATGTGCAAAAAGCCCATATTTTTATTTTCTGATATTATTTTTTAAGAAAAGCAACGTACAAATCCTTTGCAGTAAAGACAGTGCATTTCTGGGTTTAATAATACAATTAGAATTACTTGTCCTCACATGAACACGTATACAGGAGCCTTGCACCTGACAGGAAACAGGTAATGCTCTTAGAAAACCCTGGACAGGGGAATCTAAAGCAATCTTCTTGCTAGAGCTCAGGATTCTCACAGTACACACTTTGACAGTCTTTCATTAATTTTCCAGACTCACTTAATTTTTCTGGATCCCTGCTTTGTATGTTATAAACTTATGTACATTATACTATTTAAATTTTCTTGCTTGCTGTTGAGTTCACACAGATTGTTTAATACACACTTGGTATGCAACCTCTTTGCCATGATACACTTCTAAATTTAGTCCTGACATTTTAGTTTGTAGCTTAAATGTATGTCATGATGTTCCATAAATTTTTCTCCTAGAGGAATTAAAGGTGTTCATTTTTAAGCATTTTGGACTATCAGCTGTGTTAAAATGCACAATTTTAATGCAGAAATGAAAAAAGTTGGAAAACTCTTATATAAGATGGTTGCTTTTGTTCTTGAAATTACTGAACCAGACTGCCATCTATTGGAAAATAAATATTTTTTTTAATTATACTTTAAAAAAAAAGAAAAAAAACCAAAATAATGTGAAACTGCTATAATTTACTGTCAAAATCTGATTTTTCTAGCAGTCGTACTTAAATCAGCTTGAAAAGGAAACACCTTAGTTAATTGAACTGTGATAAAATCAAGGATTTTCCTATATCTTTTTCCACCTCATGTTTTCTGAAATAAGTTTTGAAGCACAGCTGCTTTTCTGAGTCACTGAACAATCAAATTCTATGTTTTTTGAAAGATTTTTATTTAGGGAAGATAGGAAAACTGTAATACGTCAGCACTGAGCGATACACAAGTATAAAGCTTTCTCAGCTTGCCTGTGCAGCATCAGTCAGGGCTTTCCACACCTTTGCATACACAGCTCAGCTAAAGAGTACATTCATGTCACAATGACCAAAATGGGAAAAACAAAGACAGCAACTGGAGGCAAAAAATCTGTGAACCGACTGTCGACCCCACCCAGCATACAAGTCATTGAGAAGTAATAGGAATTCCAACTAAAATGATACATAGGTCTATGAAAGTCTTTTGGAAGTCTCTCTGAAGTAAAATTGCAAAACTGTGTTCAATCTGGCCTTTAATTTTGTGGACACAATGAACAATTTTGTGGAGACAATGTGGGGCTCACTGCATGGTATGTTGTAATGTACTTCTTCCAATGACCAGTAAATACAGACTAGGAAACATGGCACTAATATTTTGCATGACAGCACACCAAACACTGCCAGAGTGGCAAAAGAAAATCTTTAAATTATGACATTTCCAGTGCAGCTTTGACTTCCTTTAGTTTATCCTTTATAATGTACTCTTTAAATTGAAAAATCACATTAACTTGCTCTAATCTGACTTTCTGCTATTCAGCATTCAATCTTTTCTCCCTCTTCATTAATCATTCCCTCCCATTCAGGAAGCTAAAAATCTGCTCTTCTGTCACAGTTCCCCTTTCAACTTTTGGAAGGGAAGCATCCTGTGGGGACATTTTCACTCATCTCCAGATCTGTTCCTATTCATGTCTACACTGTGGGTCTACTGTTACTGTCCTTACTCTTAATTACTGCTAAATTGTACTCTCCCTCTCCCAGATGTGATGCCTTCCAGTCCCCAAGATCCTGACCATCAATTTACCTAGTCAGCTCCTCTGTGTCCCAAAGAAATTTAAGAGTCAAAGCTGACTAGCAATTTGGAACTCAGATGATTAAACCAAACAGTTTCTTTTTTCTTTTTTCTTTTTTTTTCTTTTCATTCTTTTTCACACAATCTCAGACCTGTGCAAATTCTGCTTCCTATTTTACTTGAAAAAACACCGTAAGTGCATAAATGTCTGGGGATTTAATGCCTTGTCACAAATCACACACCTGGCCAATAGAAACTTATAAAGTAATAAAAACATGTATGTTTTTCAATGCAAAATTTGATGAAAAGAAGTAGTTCTTTACTACAAACATTCCAGAACAACTTGTTATGTTGTTGGATGACTGCTTGTCTAATAACACATGAAATGGAGGAATGGATTCAATTCTGTCCTTGACGTAAAAGACTTCCAACCCAATTCTTTCAAAGTATAGAATTCCACAAGCGCTGTATCACTGAGCAACAAACAATGCAAGATGCCTAAAATCAGATAAAGAGAATGTGCCTGTGAAGAAGGCATACAAAGTCCTGCTCTCCAGATGGCACTGGTATTTTTCCAGTGGCTGTACAATGCAGAAACAATAATAGAAAGGATCACAGCCTGATGATCAGTACTTTATCTGGGAGATGATAAAACCAATGTTGAAACTTACCCTTATGCCATGGACAGAATTGAACATTACTTTTCCAGATGAAGACTTTACTGAAAAGCTATTGCATTAAAAAGAGGCATCCACACTACCCTTACACTAAACAAAAACTGTTAGCCCTACTGTTTCAAACAATAAAGGTAAGCAGTTAAAATTCAGGACAGAATTCCAGACTATGGATTCTGGATAGACAGACACTCCTTTCTGCAGTCTGAAATCAGTCATAACCTCATTTAGCCAGAGCAGTTTTGGCCCTCTTGAAAAGAGACAGTTGTTTAAAAAATGCTTTAAAATACCCTCTGATCCCTGATGCCTTCTTTTCCCCAGGCCTACGCTATCCTTGTGAGGTGGCTCCTGATGCTCTTTGCTCCAGCTTCCTAAGTTTATGATCCACAAATTACTACTCAAATCAGAAAATCCCCAGTCTTGGCCTCCTATTTCTCACTCCTATTTCTATTTCTCTCTCTCCTATTTCTTTTTGCATGATGCAAAAATTGCAGATGTCCAAGCAGCCAGTGCCTTTGCAGATTTTCCCTAAGGGTCACAAAGTGGCATGACTTGGGATTCAGAAATTTTCAGATTGCTGAACTACAAGAAGAAAAACCTTCAACAGTCATTGTCTCTGGGATTGACATTTGGCCTGGGAATGGCACCACCTAACACGTTATCAACAGGGAGCTAACTTCTACACCTCTTCAGAGCTGATGCCAGCACAGCCAGCAATGGAAGTTAGGAAAAACCTGCTGATTTGAACCTGAAGTAGAAGCACACCAGATGTGGTTCCAGCCCTCTGTTGGAGCTGGTAACACAGAAAGGCAACGCTCAGTCCAACAGGCAGAAAGTCTTTGCTCCAGACAGACTCCATAGGGTGTCCTGTGCTGCCCATACTTCCAAAGGGTCTTGGGCATGTGCAGTAGAAACAAATGTGAGCTGAACAACTGCAGATAACAGAAGAGAACCCACTTAACCTATTGAGATTCTTACAGAAGTTTCCCATAGAAAAGAAAACTTAAGTCAGAAAAAGCTGCAAGAGTCTCTCTTCTTTAATACATATCCAATGAATCTATTTCTGACTCTTCACATCTATATACATCCTCACTTCTCTCTCTCTGTATCTTCATGTTCTTATACATAAATATTCATTTAAGTTTCTTCAATCATCACTGTACTGTCACACATCTTCCTTGACTATGTTTGCTGGTCCTGCCCCCAGAGCAGTATGGCGGCATTCACCTGTGCAATCATTTTCAGAGCTAAACATATCTCTTCACTTTAGTGCTTCTTCCCAATTACTCTTACATGGCCCCTTACAGAGCATGTGGGTTTTCACATCACCAATGTACTACACAAGGAGTCTAAACAGAAAGGCAAGGCAGCACCTGCCCAAAATTAAAAGTCATTGTGTCAAAAATGGAAGCAACTTTTCTTTTTTTATTCAAGGCAGCCAGGTAGAACCTGAACAGATAAAATAACCTTAAAATATATTAAAAATTTAAACGGATTCTTTAGAACAAACAGGAAAATCTCACACCACAGCAGAGTCCTTTCCATACAGATTTGTATAGCTGGGTTTACTGCAGAGGAAAACAAGTTCTGACCTCCATCCTAATTTCATGTTAGGAGTGCACACCCATCATCCTGAACACAGTTTTCTCTGAAAGAAAAGCTGGATGCCACAGTAGGAAAGCACCATGAAATGCTTCAAACAATCCCCAATTTTGAAGATTTGTTTCCACATCTAGTTCAATAAAAATATATGAAATATCAAAAACATATATTGCCTAATTTATCTTGATACTTCCCTGTCACAGAAATTACAGATTTAGTGTCTGAATACTTTCTATTCACATTGTATTTCATTTAGGCCTGAGCAGACAGATTTATATGGAATACATTTTCTGCAAAACAGCAGCTGAGAAGATTTAAATAGCAGTTAGCACCTAAATTGAGAGACACTAGACAAGTGTCTAAAAATGCTTAAATGGGATCAGTATCTTGCTCATATTGAGTTCAGTATGAGTTATGCATCAAAACATTCAAACATGTAGAAGGGCTATACAAAAGTATCTACTGCATTTCAAGGCAGCTATGCATCTTTGTAAATCTCATTTTGTCTATATATGTCATAATAAATCCTCCCAAACATGAAGTTCTAACTTGCCATGTCACTTGCATAAGTGAGCATAATTTTCCTAAACTTATGAAAAATGTTAAATGAAATTTAGAACTTAGCAGTTTTTCTTTGCTTTCTGCTTTATTCCCTGGGCAATCACATTTATTTCATGTCATGGTTTAAGTTTCAGCCTAAACCAGCTGAAACCAGGAAACTGGCTGAGGAAGAGAATTCAATTAAAAAGAAAAAAAAACCCACCAAAAACCTTGCTGCAATAAAGATGAAATGAATCCTAGAGTACTTTATTCATTATATTAGTAGCAATGAAGTCATCTTCAACTGTATTTGGAAATCACTGAAGTATCAAAACCACAATTTTCTGTGTTAGAGATTCAGCCTTCAGAATCATTAGACTACCAAGAAAGCTATATAGTAATAAAATATATAAGAAAAATAACTGAGGATGTTTAGCTGGTTCTTCTGGGGGCATTTTTGATCAGATACTGTTAACATTTAAAATTCAGACTAGTATTGAACATACTGATCTCCACTGATTTCACAAAAAAACCCCTTCCTTGCCCTCGTCATGCTCAAGACAACTAACCTGAATGGATTAGTGGTGACATAAAAATCCATTCTGAGGTGTGGTAAACAATGAAAAATTCAGTGAACATTACATTCTAAATCTGTAAGAACCACATGTTATGTATTTTTTTATGATATTAACCTTTTACTATTCTTACTCTTTTATTATTTCTTTCTTGAATGTGCTATAAATAAATCAGATTTAACTGAATATATTGTCCTTGTATCCCATCTTACTTACTACATTAAGCTTGGTTTGGCTTCCACTGGTCATAAGATCTTCCTCTGATACTTTACTAAAATTTTCCAGATAATGGTCTGATAGTGTATGAGACAGATCTTCAAAAGAGTATTCCTTTTCTTGGCACAATTTGATTTCATCTAAGAGCTTTGATAATTCTCCAGTCACAGCTTCACCTTTAAAAACAGACACACCATTAGTCAGTAATTAGAATACTGGGATAATTTATGCTTAAAAAGGAAATGCATATTCTTTAAACTTTATCGAGTACCTGTTATTTTCCATACCTTATCTTCTACACAATCATCTTCATGCACCATTCTCTGCTCAAAAATAATGGCACCTTATTCCAGCCTGGGAATTTGCTAGAGGCAATCTACATTCCTCTGCATTGCCCTATACCTCACATTTAATTAAGATGAATATACACTTACTCTTTCTCTGTTTTCTAATCCTGAAAATTTATAGAAACAGCAACTATCCAAGAATGTAAAATTAATCCAGGAAAGGAAAGTTTCTACAAACATACAAAATCAATATCTCATGTTCTGCATTGGGTTCATGTTTGCTGCTGTAATTAATTAATACACTACATAAGCTCTGTAAACTCTAAGTGGTTAAGAATGCATCTCTCCCCCATCAAAGCAGATATGCTTTATGAATAATTCTTGCTCACTCTCCCAGGATTAAATGGAATGGTGGAAGAATGTACTGGGCAAACCCTACATGTTTAAAATATGCCTTCCTACAATCTATCAGAAACGCACATTTAGTGCATTCTGCATTGTGTTTCATGTTTTCTCCTTAATTTATCAGATTTCTTTAGTTAAGAAATCTACCAGAACAGTAAGACAATAGGCTTCATACGTCTATACTGAGGAACACTATTGGAAATAGTGGTTGTAATAACTAGTAGAATCACACTAAGTGCTAACCATTCTGCAAATAATCCCCTGGCAGCAGAAAGGCCTCTACAGACTGAAAAGCTACTCAGTATGATCAACCCACATTGGGTTCTGATTCTGTACTGTGAGTGTGCATTACAACTACCTTTAGTAATAGCAATAAGAAATTAAAAAGCCAAGAGTTTCCAGGAGCAAGTAAAAAACCCCTTTTTTAAACTTTTTTAATGACTGTTTACAACAGTCATATTGGTGGAAACTGCAGTGCTTAGACTTGATAAAACACAGATGCTTCCATGTTCCTCCATCTTTGAAAATAAAATGTTGAAAAGGAAAAATAGAGTGAGCATATTAAGCTCAGTATACATAAAACAGACTTAAGTACACTCACATAACTAAAGAATCCACTGATAAAAGTGTACTGCTTGGTACAAAGCTCTGTTTGTTTCATTTTTTTCAGTTACTGTTTGCTATGCTACCTCAAATACTCAAAAATGTATTTAAAGTTTAACCACAGACAGTTATTACCAAAATTTTCAGAGAAAAGAACAAGAGTTGTTAATTAAAAGAATGTAATTGCTTTTTAAAATCTAACAAATTTTGCATTCAAAATTCTTGCTACTCTTAGTCAATGGTAGCTTTGCATGAAACTTTTAAACTAAACAAAAATATAACCAGGTTTATTTATATTCTGATTTTTAATTAGAAAATAGAAATTATTCCAGATTAATATTATAACTAAAAATTGGAGGTAAAATACCTAAATATAAAAAAAACTGTTATAAAATCTAGATACAGTGTGCTATAAAGAAACAGAACTACTGCTTCCTACAGAGCTATATTCATGTCCTTAGTCCCACATATGGCCTGCAGTATTTCTTACTGGACAAGAATGAGTTCTGTTGGACAAAACTGGACTGACCTGGGTGAGAGTGCACTAGTTGACTGGCTGATTGCAGCCAGAACACATAAAAGACAGATTTTGCCTATTTCTTTCAGGACAGGTACTAATTAGGGTCTTTTGCGTCTATCCAGCTCCCTGTTTTCATGAAAGTCACAGAAAGGTAATTGGTACTGCTATCCCTCTTCCAAAGCTGGTTTAAATTATCCAAAATTAGATTGTCAATGAATGGCAGACAGATGGATGGGAAGCATGATCAAGTACGATTTCTTTTCTTTAGTATCAGATTACACAATAGACAAGCAAAAGCCAGCTTGCATGTTTTACATTATTTATACCTTGTAAGAGGAAATAAGGAATGTGAGATCATGACCTTATTGTTAAGAAGTGAAACATATTTTTAAAATATTTGCTATTTAATTTCAGGACAGACACATCTATTGCATATGCTAGTTTGCTTCACAATCCTGCTAATCTCAAAGGAACTATTTATCTTCACACACCACATATGTTTTAAGTACCCCAATGGGAAATATTATTGGAACTACAGCATTTGTTCACTACCACCATGAAGATCATTATCTGACATGCATCAGGAAGCTTCATTCTCTCATGAACAAAAACTATCCCAGTGAACATGTTAACGAAAAAAAAAACCAACATACTAACAAAACAAAGAAACAAACCACTATGAAGCAAAATAACACCACAACTCACACAACAAAACCAAAAACAGGCTTCATTATTTGCCAGCAATCAATTACATTAACTCTGGATGATTACTGAAGGCAAAATTCAGGTTTGGTTCTATAAGAAGATGATTTTCATTACAGACACCACACTCAGAAAATGCTCTATTTTAGTGGCTGTGATGTGGAAACGGTGAATCAGAACATAAAATGAAAGCACATGCACACAAGTGACTGCCACAGTGTATGAAAGCTGTGTTAGAAGATGAATGGAATAGCAGTACACTTGTGACCTTTAAAGAGGCTTCCAAATGTAAAACAATTGGTAGATGCACTCACTGGGAAAGATGAAGTAAATTCCATTTTTAACCAGAATGTGAACAATACATGCAGAGTATTTAAACATATTTAGTACTTTTATTTTACTTGATTATGAAATGGGTAAGACCAGATAAATTAAGAAGATTTAAGATCAAACAATGCAGTACATTGTAGTCCATTAGTGACTTGTCCTTTCTAAGAACACAGTTCCTTGCTTTTCTATATGGCATGGATTACAGTGTATGTAGTCAAGACAGGTGATTCATGGTAGAAAAAAACGTACTTGATATCAATAACTTTGTTAATATTTTTCCCACTTCATACATTTAGATGAATGTTAATATTAAAGAGAAATTCAGTACAGGTTTTGCATTCACAGAGTACATGTATTTACTTTTAGCCTTTGGAGATGGAGGAACTTCTGGGGACAAAACACAAGACTGATGTTCTGCACATTCCAGTGGGCGTTCCTCTGAAATACTTGCATTTCCTGTTTCCATGTATTCTGCAAGTTAAAGATACAAATACACTTAAAAGAGTGAATTAAGAGGGTTTATTTCAATCAAAAGTATATTTGCTACTTTGTTTTTCATTAAAGCCTTTTCAATTTTTCATATTACAACCCTGTAATTATTCATAAACACTGCTGCAAGGCAATCATTTGTTGAAAGTACTATAAAACAGTATAATGGCCAGTCCTGTAGTCTGTGGAAACTGCTAGAGAAAGCTCATTGTAGGGGTAATGAGTTGAGACTCTGTGTCTTTCTTGCCTCCTTGAAATATCAACGTAACTCTTCTATTACATTATTACAATTAAAAGAGACTTTTATTCTAAGTTTGTGGAGGGTTTTTTGTCAAGATATTCAGGATGCTCACATACATACAGACATTGATATTGTTAAGAAAGCCAAATACTCTGCTTGCAGCACGGATATAGTACATGAGGGAATAAAAGCAAACAAAAAAAAAGCAATCCTGAAAATTTAGTTTAAAATAGCAGTCGAAAAAGCAGTGTACTACAATTTCTGGTTTTCGTCTTCAAAACTTCCCTTGCCCCATGTTTATTACAATGTTTATAATACCAGAAAAACATGAAATAATGAATGCTAATCTTCAATTTCATTACTGTTCTTTTTTTGTAAAGATCTACATTATTTTCATGTGCTTTTGTACATAAGCTACCTCAATGGAAGAGCAAAACCTTAATGAATTTCAGTGCAATAATAAATAAGAAACTAATTTATGCAATAGTAGCATTTTTTATTTTTTTTTTCAGCAGAGCAACTGGTTCTTAGTTTTGGCAGTTATTCTGCACCTGCATTTTCTTGAGTTTCTGAAAACTGTTTAAATAATTTCATTCTGATACCAGTAGTAACCACAATAGGATATGTTGCAACACACACAGCAGCAAAGTACAATAGCATCTTTCATCAGTATCACACTGAAGGACTAAGGAGCTTCTGGGAAGTGACATCTCCCTGATTTAATTTCTACAGTCTACAATGCACTTGTTTAGCTTGCTGCTACTCATGATTAAATAACAAATCCCAAAACCCAAATACAATCTGTGATAAAATAGACATCTGAGAAATTGAAATTGGAAACGGCATAGAACAGCATGCAGTTTCAAAATGCTTTGCAGATTGTTGGGGTATTTAAAAAAAAAAAATTGTATGATTTGAAACTGCCATATATTAAGTATGGTCCCTGGCATAATCTGTCATAAATTTCTTCATATGAAAATGGGTCCTTATTTTGTGTTTTTGTGGGGGTCTGAAAGCAAAGAAGCAAAGATGAGCTGTAAGTGACCATGAGAAAACTAGCACCATGACAAAATGCCCTGGAATGTTTTCCAGCTCTGTCAGCAATAGTATTTGTCAAGTTAATGTGCAAGATGAAGAAGAGATACAAAGGAAGCCAGACCCAAAGAAAAGTAAAAGAAAAAAGAAATTCAAGTCTGAAAAATGTTTGCTTAGTAATTATGCAACTTTCCAAAAGGAAATGTAATTCTATGAGGTGAATGCTACAATTATTAGATCAATACAGCTATGATTAGGAAAGGAAATGGAAAGGATATTGTGAATAACTCTAACCTTGCTGTCACATAATCATACAAGACTGTGGTTTTAAAATAATTCTCTATTTTTATTCTTTGTCAGGCCTTCCAGACCAATGCACTTACCTGCTGGAGGCTAGTTCTGAGGAGGAAATCCCAAGTTCAACATAAGCCTTAAATACTTACTTTAAAAAATGCAGATTTTCTTCCAGAAAACCTTTACAACTGGCTCACACAAAGTACAGTACAAGAGGGGTGGCAGCATGCCAATGTTGTGAGGGTACAACCCTTAAAACTTTGGGCTTCTGTGGGATTTCTAATTTGGTTTTTTATTATTGAGAGTTCTACCAGATACATACAAGACAAAGACAGGGCATCAGCTGAAAGAGGCTTAAGTCTGACAATATTGTCAGAGAAAGAGACACAAAACAGAGATAGGCGGTCTCTGTCAAGAGCCAGATTAAAAACACGGAAAAGCACTGGATGCTTTCACCAATGGCTGCATTCTATTGGAAAATAAAAAACCCAACTATTTATTTTAATCATTATTTTCCTTTGAATTAAGTATAAGCTCCTTTCTTTTGTTTTTATACTTTGCTTCGGCCACACCATGGAGTAGACTCATATAGAGTTCTTCCTAGAACAATTTTTCCCTAAGGAGACCAAAAGGCTCTTTAAAATCCTAAAAAAACCAAAAAGGGCAAATTTGATCAGAATAAAATCTGAACACCCACCTTTTCAAACAGAAGACTCTCTTAACTAACTAGATCACAGAAATAAAACTTATATAGGAACCAGTCCCCTCCATAGCCAATGTCCTTCCAGGGAGGTGCTTACACCTCCTTCACTCCACATCTTCCTGAAGGGCAGCAATCTTCAGAAAACCCTCTTCCCTCCCTAAGACTCTTCCAGAACCTGTCTGAGGATGCTGCAGCTCCATTGTGTCCTACCCCAACCTGGAAGCTCTCAAAAAGCTCCTCCCAAAACAGCTCACTTGCTCCCAAGAGAAGGAGGCCACCTGAGTCTTCATGACCCAATTCCTCTTCTCTTTACAGAAGATGCAGTAGCAGGAAACTGACTGGTAACTACCATTGTCAGGTGTGCTAAGCTGACAGGCGGGCTGTGATGGAGGATGGCTCATTTCAGTCTCCTAAATTTCAAAGGACAATTTCTAAATTATTCAAGTTTAACTTAATCCCAGAGAAAGCTGAAATCAGTAGATGTTTTTGTGCTTGTGTTCAGGAAAGAAAACAGAAACAAGCACTGAAGTACTATGATTGTGAGATACGTAAGGGTGCAGCTAAACTTTCAGTCTCAACAAAAGCAGTTAAATTAATTTGTGAATGCAGTTAATGCTCTACAGCCTTTGTACAAGAGCCTACTGAAGAAACTGAAAAGTCCTCAGAAAAACAAAATAAAATGAACCCATAAACAAAAAATCCTCAAAACAGTGAAGGGAAATTGAGATCCCAATGATTTTCATCCAATGCAGCTGTAATTAAATACTTGACTGAAAACCTATTCCATTCCTCCAGCGAGGGTGGCCTCCTGCACTCAAGGGAATGGAAGATGTACTTGTCCACAGAAAGAGCAGGAGAGAACGAGAGAGAGAGAGAGAATACATTAAAAAAAAAAAAAGAAAAAGAAAAAAAAAAGCCAGTGCTAATGACACCAAAGATATTTAAGGAAAGAGGAATAGAAAAGGAATAGAAAGGAGTTCTGGTTCTGCAGCTGCCTATGCATTTCCCATTTATGAATAATTTGGTAACAGGTACAAACAATGTTAGGTTTCTAAGCAGCTTCAGGAGAAGAGAGGAAACAGTTTTCCTGTGCATCTCCTTCCATACTGTCTATGCAGCAGCGTTTACTGGGGCTCATGCCATTTTTCATCTGTTTATCTACTATCTCCTTTGTTTCATAGTAACGAGAATTCTGCTTCCCGAAATAGTAAAAGAGCAAGATTCTAATAGAGAGCATAGTGGGCTGTGGAGAAAGAGTTGAAAGATGGTGCAGCTCGCACCTGCGTCACGTTCACATGTGCTAAAACTAAAACACAGCTGGTTGGTTTAATTTTAGGCCTACTAGCCTTGGCAACATCCCTTTTATCTCCAATGCCTAATTATAAAAGCCCTAAGTGCCAGTACTGTTAACTGCTTCAGCACTGAGTGCTGTTGTTTCACTGCACCCATGAAATGCATCCAGTAGCCTGGCCTTGCTTGGTACAGTATCCTAACTCTACCCCCTCCCAGTACATAGCACATATACAGCTATTTCTTCCTTAATACGTTAAGAATCCAAACTCTAATAAGTATTTTTAAGTGAGTTCAATGCTACTCAGATCTAATGAAGACACAGAAAATCATGAGATATACAAAAGAGAGAGAAGTAAATCCTGAAGCGTTATTTCTATTAATTCCAACTATAATTACCAGGCAGTAAAAAAAGTATTAAGTTAGTGGCCAAACTACCACAATAGCTTACTCAGCCTTTTTCATGTTGCTCTTTTAAGTGATCTTTTTATTTATTTTCCTTCTATCAGGTTATGTGCCAACATCTCAAAAAAGATGGCAGGCTTTGCGAACACACAAAAAAATTTTTTATAAATAAAAACAGCATAACATTATAAATAGAAACTTCTATTGCTGTTTTCTCAGGATAGTAAGAACAGATGTAAAATAAGGATCACAAGAATGCTAGGATCACTTCTAAAACCTCATGGGAAAAAGGCCTTGTTTCTTTAAAACTACAATCTGTAAAAAGTAGTTTTCTAAATATTCTTAAAAGAGGGAGGACAATTTCTATTCTTAAATTCTGGGAGAGCATTTATTCACAAGTGGCTACCAGCCCTGCTGGGTTTAGTATCAGCTCATGGGGTTTAGTGTTACTACCTTCATTAACTGCTTCTAAACACAGAAATTACTTTTATCTCCTTCAAAGTAGTTTCTTATAAATATTCCCAGATCTAACTCATCCTCTTTATAAACATTTCTTCCAACTCTTATCCCTTTGCATAACAGGCCCACCAGTAATACCAGTCACATTATTTCCTTGTCCATTTCTGCCAGCCTGTCCATAGGCATCTTTCAGTCTCTGTTTTATGTTTTGAAAGCTAATGTTTTGTGACGGGGGAAAAAATCTATGCTATGTTAATACTATAAACTGTAAAGTGACACTCAGAACAATGCAAGGGGGAACCAGTAAAAATTAATGAGAATGCTTAGTGATAAAATCTTAGTCTATCCTGGCAACAAGGTGAAAGAACAAATTAATTCCACTATGTCTACATAAAGCACAAAATTAGCAAGAAACTTAAAAAATCTGCCAGTAATTGTCTGGCATCATTAATTTAATTTCTATTTCCTATAAGTCTACATGAAAGAGCCTTGTAAGCTGCTGTAGACAACCATCTGAAGACAGCAGCCTTAATGGGAATTTATTTGGAAGCCACCAAATCTCTCTCAGTAATTGCCCTTTCTTTGCATGGAATTCATTATGCACTGAAGTCAAACTCAATTATAGTACATTCAGGATTCCAAAAATTCCAGTGCTTCACTGATTTTTCAGCTACAATAGGATAAATACCCACACTTCAGTGAAGAGTATACTCAGCTGTCTTTTTTAGAGGAGTGTAGGTCAACTGTATCATCAATAGTGCTAGTACTGAATCCTGCTACTCCTGACTTTTTCAACTTCAGCTCACAGTTCAAACTTTGATGGATAAAGATTCAGTGAACATCTTGATGATGAAAAAGAATCCATGTAAGCTCCCCAAGGGAGTTCTGAGGGGACTCCTCAAGAGTCAGAATGGCATCTTTGTAACCATTTTTCATTCTTGCACACCACTTCCGATTATAGGCAGAGAGCAAAAATAAACAACTGCTCATTACAAGACAGTTTCATCACACTAATAAGAGCTGAAACTACTAAGCAGTCATTTTTATACTTCAGGGCACACTTTTGAAAAAGACTGCATGTCAAAGCAACAAAAAGAATTGAAATTAATATATTTATTTTTCTCTGTGTGTGTGGTAAAGACTGAGGGCAGGTACTGATCCATTAACATGAGATGGCATTGGGTGCTTTGTTATTCACAGAGCAAGGGTACTCTGAAAAAAATGTTCGTCAGTGGAGACTACAAGGTCATCACACTAAGAGAAAACGGAACAATGAAGAGATAGCAAAATTAGTTTAGTTGGTGATAGGATTTTATGATGAATCTTAGATTAATACCTGAAGGATGTTTGATTTTGATGTCTAAGAAAATGGGAGTTCTGACCAACCCTTTTCCTGCCACTGAAGAAGTTCTAGTATGACATTAACCCTCTTTTCTTCCACATGGTACTATGTTCATGTTGCAGCTCTGTGAGGACTTAAAGATTGAAGTTTGAGTCTGGCTCAAATTAGAAACTCCCTTCTGCTGACAGGGGGAAGCCTGTGTCCTCCACACATCTCTTCCTCCCCACTTTTCATGCACTGTGTAGTTACCTGAGATAGAGGCAACTCTGAGACCTGAATCACACAGGAGGCAAGCTAATTAAAGCTACAGAAAGTACATTTATAGATTTTTATTATTGTTTCTAATTATTTTATATATATAATAAATATATATTTTGTATCTACCAGTTCATGAACTGAATCGAGTCACTTTGAAGTCTCATGTAAATGGGAAATATGTAAGAGAGCTGTGTAGGTGGAAGTAGGGGAGGAGGAAGGGGGGAAGTGAGGGAAAAGGCAAAGGAAAATAGGAAGGGAGAGAGGGAGACCTCAAGGCAAGCTGTTAACTGGTTCAGCTGTAATATGAATGTGCTCCTTACAGGAATACCTCTCCTACAGCCTGCAAAATTTTCATTATACTTATAGAAGCTTTGTATCTTCAGTCCATCATACTGGAAAACTTTATGGAAGCTGTTCATCTAGTTTGAAAATAATTCTAGAAAGAAATGACACAGTATGGCTACATGACCTCATTTTCTCTAGGCAATGTTCTTATAAAATACAGTTATGAGGGAGCCTGTAGCATGAGCTAGTTCATGTGTAGAACCAACACTGAAATGATTAAAATGGCTTATTTAATGGTGGGAATAATCAATAGAGATGAAGATGCAGCACTGATACCTGCAGGGGCCTCCTCTGTCAAACGCACTTAGTGAAAGGCTAATCTGAAAATGCAGGGAACAAATTGCACAGAAGAGAAGAAATTATGCTTAACACTGAATTATGTTCTATTTCATGTTTCATCACTTTACTGCCATCTTCTAGAGCAGAAGATTGAAGTAAACAATGAACTTCCATCAACCTAACAACGTAAAAGTAAGACGGAATGAGAACAAGTGCATGTCCGAAAAACTGTGTTATTTCTCCTATAATAAAAAGAAATACTGCCTGATTTTTTTGGTTTTGGTGTTGTTTATTATGTTGTTGTTTCTTTAAAATTTAAGGAAAGTGAGCAAAATACAATGAAATTGTTTGAGAAATTGTCATCATCTTTCAGTCATTTAGTTGCTATTTATGAACAAATCAAACATTTCAATTTTAGGTAATCATTACAATTTAATGGAACTGCTATTGAAATATTACAGTATGCTATGGTGTAATGAAGAATGTAAAAAGACTAAGTATAAGTGACACACCATGCTAATGTCAGTGGCCCGCAAAAAAAGAAAGGCTTTACTTTGAAATTCAGATATTAGACAACTTATTTTTGTTCAACTGGTCTTTTTAAATCAAAAGACTGCTCCCTTATGTAATGAAACATGTTAAGAGTAGAAATTACTATATACAACCATATTTCTCTGTTTTCTCTAACAAATGTATAATTGAATGTGGCTTACCTTGAAGTAGAGCTGCAATTTGGAGAGACTGCTGAGATGGATGTTCTTTAAGTATATCCAAAACTGTTCTACCCAAACTGTCCTTTATGTTGGTATCAATTCCTGAAAAAGAAATGGATCTGTGGTGGAATATTTAACCCTAAATACTTCAGATTATAAATGTGTTATATCAGACTGAACTATCTGAAAAATTCAAACCAAGTGGTTTTACAACTGCATTACAGCTGAAGTATAGGATACATTTCAGTTTAAAGCTTGAGTAGCCTAAAATTCACATGCTGACATGGATGTTTTTTTATGTTTCCATAGAATATGGTGATATAAAGTAACCGAAATTGGGATTATTTTAACAGATTGTTCCTAAGGAACAGAGAGCCATACTGAAAAGGATATTTTGTAAAATCAATAAATCATTTGAATGTTTCTCCTACATTTCTCTCCAAACTCCAAATTCATTGGGAACTTTCTAGTCCATAGTACAAGCATGTGTTTTGAGAGCAAGACTGAAAATATTTTTATCTGTATGTTAATTAAGTTGTACTTCATGGCAACATTTTCAAAATTCATGCCGTGAATAGACTGAAATATCCATGTGTAGTATACAGGCATTATGAACAGCCACAGGATTTCCTCACAGACTGTCCATACTGTTAACAAAGTAATGGCTTGCCTTAAACTGTGAATTAAGTTTGAGAATTGCTCTGAATCAGAACCTGTTGTGCATGGTACTTGACTCTCTACCTTTGCCTTGTAGGAGTTTCCTTGGAAATTTTGCCTTATGATAAAATACTCAAGTTGTTTTTCCACTTAGATGTGCTTTCATAAAAAGTAAAGATATGAAATGTCTTAGCAAACAAAGTGAAATTCTTCTCAGGACACTAAACAGAGAAAAATAGAGAAAGCAGGATTTAAAAGGACACTCTGAAAGCGTTCAACAGAAAAGGCTGCAATTACAGTAATTTCCTAATCCAATGGACAGTTTCCTAATTTGTTTTGTGAGAAACACAAAATTTTCTCTCTGAAAAAAAACCAAAATATTACTGGGCTATTTAGCAGTGGCAGTTGACTTTCAGAAGCCAGACACACCAACTCACATCTTTCCTTTGTAGTAGCTACGTATAACATCTTCTGACTCTTTTTGAAGAACTAGAAAAAAGGGGATTGTTAGGTATAAAAGGCAGAAGGTGAGGAGTGTTGCAGAAGTGCAGAGCATTTGGGGTTGAAGGAGTTCACAGTGAAGATTCTACTCCACTGTCTTGACAATTGTACGCTGGTAGAGGCTGTAACACATTAATCTGAAAAAGGTGAGCCTTTTCTGTGGTCTAAAGGGCTTCCTATGTTTGTGTGATGTTCTCCAGTCCTTCCTTTTTTAGGAAATAAAAGGGCCTTGCCTTTTTTAGGGCAGGTGAAGATCCCTTTCAGCCTCCTTCTTTTTCATCCAGACAGAAAAGAAACTTGGAAGGGCCTTTTTTTTTCTGAAAACAGGTCTGAGATCAGGGATACACTAGTTGAGATTCAGCTGAAGAGCTGTGATTAGGATAAACCTTTTTTTGCAATGTATGAGTAACACCACAAAAACTGATAATAAAGAACAATGAGATCCCTCAATGTAATGGAAGTACATGAATCTACTACTATTTCTAAATACTTTCATTCTCATTGGTCTTATAATTTATCTGAGAAGAGAGTTATTGATACGAGTAATTTACCAACAACAGTTCTGAAACTTATTATGCAGTGGATGGGTTGTTTGGACTTTATATCCCTGTTCTTTTCTTTCAGGACAAATGCAATTCTCAGAGACACAGTGCCTTCCCTTTTCTTCAAGGCACTCAGTTTATCCAGGAAATGAAGAAGCAGGCAGAATGGTATGTTGGCTAGGAATAGCTAACTGAAGGAAATAAATGTGAACATGAATCCCGTGGTCTCTACATCAAAGAATATTCTTGGCTGCCTTTCAGAGAGAAAAACAAAATTTTATGTAGCCATTTTGTTCTCATAATACATTTATTCTCAGAATACAGTGGCATACACTGAGTCATATATGGAATTTCTGAGTCTGAACATCACCTTTGTTCTCTGTGTATAGCAATTTCTTATTCTAAAAGAACACTGTTTTAATGAGAAGTACATGTGATTAGATTTGAAAAGGCTGATAAAGATAAAAGTAATTCCAAAAAAAGTATAACCAAAACTTAAGGAGGCATACACCAGATTGGGAAAATTAAGGGTATTTGTTCAGTGTTTTCTGTAAATCAAATTTACCTGTTTCAAGCAAAATGCGTACTACCTCCACCTTTCCAAATAGGGCTGCTTCATGCAGGGCACTCCCTTTTTCTGTCTAGAAAAGAAATATTGTGACATTTAAAATATCAATTAATTTTTTGTAAAGAATACACTAGGAAAATAAGTATTTATTTTTTCCCCTCTATTTTAACTACACATAAAAAACACTGAATGGGCAAGAAAAAATACTAGAATACAAGATTTTTTATTATTATTCAAGACAAAAACAAAAATGCTGTCAGTTTTATAATAAAATTAATAAGTATATAAGAAAATATAAACGGAATGTAATACAGCTCCCTGTTAACAAGCCTGGGTTTATGTAAAATTTCTAAACTCCTATTAGAGGCAGTGAAAATCGAGACAGTACCATCAGTGGAACACAGCTCTTCAGCAGGGTCAGACAGTTTACATGTGGACATCTACAATTGGATGTTTTAATGTGAAATTGATCATACCCTAGGTCAATTCAGTTATACTGTGAGAGATGTCCTAGGATATCCTGGTGTCCAGCTGCTGGTCCACTTGATGTTCACATTTGATCTGCCTCACATCTGCCTCATACAGATGCCTTGAATACCCTAGGGCACCCCAACAGCTTTTGATGCCTATGCTTATGTCATTTAAATTCTACCTTAGATGTCTGTGAATTTGATTTTGCAGTTTTGACACAAATTCAATTGCTCACAAATTCTTTGTGAGCAGACTTTTGCTCAAATAAAATTTACAGTACTAAAAAAAACACTATCTCTCTTAACAAGCTACATTTCTTACTGCTGTTACTGAAAAATCTGAACAGAATAGCTTTCCATCCAATAGCATTAGTGTTAGCTAGAGCACTACTAGATCTCACTGAGTATCTGACTTACCTGCTTTGTTTTTGATAGTAAATTAGATTTTGAAATTATTTGTGGAAAATGTTAAAGGTTTTACTGCTTGAATTTGTTTGGGTTTTTTATATACTTTATCAAGTCATACTTACTATGGTGGAACGACCTTAAAGACACACACATACAAAAACCAATTCTGAAATAAAACACTAATTCATTATTAATTAGTTGTGTCAGAATGCATCAGAATTACAGCAATGCAATGACAGGATACTTAGAATTAATCAGAGACCCTTAGATGGGATGTGAGCCCACTGTAAGTGTACATATGTCCCACCAATGCTTAGTACATGGAGATATAAAGGAGAGCATGCCCATCTACATCCTACATACCACTTATACTAACAGTGTAACAGAGAGCAGAAGGAAGTCAGTAAGAGATATACATACAAAATACATATCTCAAAATAACTTCTAATATTTCCATTTTCAGAAACAATCTAGTTGAACATTCCCAGGTTTATTTGGAACAATAAGACTAAATATTTAGATTTACTTAGAGGTGGATTCAGAATCTTTTACTCAAGCAATATCTTCAGGATACTTCCAGTTAGTGCAATTGACTTCAAAATGGGATAACTCTGCAATGACAGTGCAACCACAAAGGTACACACAGAGATTAATCTGCAGCTTGGAAATTTCTGGGAATGAGAAAAATTCTCAGAAAAGTCACTGATAGTTATAGTTCTGATTACTGAAACAGGCTTGACATCAGCAATCTTAAAAAAAGCCTATTATCCTCTTGGTGTCATATGTCATTTCCTTTGGACTGACCACTTACTGGCATGACTATTGGGTGGACCTGGCACTAGTAAGATGGAGCTCTCTGTCATCAAGGAGGAGTGTTGACAGCAGGTCAAGGGAGGTGGCTCCCTTTCTGATCACTACTGGTGGATCCACACCTGAAATGCTCTGTTCAGTTCTGGGCTCCCCAGCACAAGACAGAGATGGAGCTACTAGAGAGAGACATTAAAATTGCTAAGGGACTGGAGCATCTCTTCTATGAGTAAAGGAAGAGGGAGCTGGGACAGTTTAGCTTAGACAAATGAAGGCTTACAGAGTATCTCATCACTGTGTACAAATATCTGAAGGGAGGGTGTAAAGGCTAAGCCAGGCTTGGTCATGCCCAGTGACAGAAGAGATAATGGGGAAAAACTGAAACACAATAGGTTCTTTCAAACATAAGAATTTCTTTTGCTTTGCAGGTAACTCAGCCCTGGTACTGGTACAAGTTGTCCAGGAGAGTTGTAGGTTCTCAGTCCCTGAAGATATTCATAAGATGTTTGGACACAGTTTTGGGCAATTTATTCTGATTCTGCTTGAAAACAGAGAGTTGGACCTGAAGACCTCCAGAGTTCCATTCCAACCTCAACCATGCTCTGATTCTGTCAGGGATAAGAATTAATGATGTATACATCAACAATGAAATCCACAGAGGTTCAATTGTTAGAAGAAGCCAGAGCACTAAATTTTATTTCTATGAGATTGAATTGCAGAGATGAAAATCAGTTGCACCTTGATTAAAATTGTAGATATAATTCTGTACTAATAAGGAACCTTGTTTAATGGAAAAAATGGACTACATTAGTGACAACAATTTTCTATTGCTGTACCATGATCTGAGACTGAGAAAGATCAATGTTCTGGCATACTGAATCAACAGCTTGGAGGACAAGGAACAGGATCTATCCTCTGATTACCCAGCTAAAGGGTGAAAAAGATCCTGATAAGATAATTGGCATGGGCAGCAGTCTTTCCGTTCATCAAAATTCCCCACTGGAGGAAAGGTAAGCAATATTTTCCTTGATGAAAGCACACACCTTGTAAGAAATTGAATTAAAACTAATATGAGAAGAGAAACTTCCTGTAGATGCATAAGGCAAAAAATTTATCTGGGGGCAATTTAAGAACCAGAAGATAGCTCTGCTATGCATAAAGGGAGTACAGGAACTTAAGCCACCTTTACACATGTAATTCCTAGAGCTGGGAGAGGAATCCAACCTTAAATGCCATTTTTTTCCCTTATATACTTACTTTCTTCCTAGATGGTATTTCCTGTCATATCAGAACATGATCCTAAAACTCTTTACAGACATTCCACACTGCCTTGTATTCTAGGGCAGTCTATGCTTTATAACTCTGATCTATGAGACAATAGTAATGAATGTCACATCCCAGAAATAAGATATATATTATGAACAATTTGTTCAAAAGAGGAATTTAAAAGGCACACCATATGAACAGTGCAAGGATCTGTGCACTATAAAAGTGTTTTTCTGAACAAGAGGGGAAATATAACCATGAAACTGCACTAAAATAAACCTGAGAATATGGAGAAAGCATACTTGTAAGATGCAGACGTATAATCCTGCTTAAGGTGTCATGGAGATGAATGATGACACAAATTTTAAAAGCCCTAGGCAGGATTTCATGGTAATAATGAATAACTAACAAGTGAATCAGATCCCTCGACCCAAAAACTATCCAGAAGGCAAAAATGTCCTTGTTACCAGACAGTTCAGTTACCAAACTCTGCTTTAACTTAGAGGGAATGCTGAACCTCAGGATGAACAGGGCCAAGAGAAATTCTGACTGGTTCAGTAGATACATCTCTCTTTGTAAATGTCCATGTAGCTTACTATTTGAAGGTAGAAGTAAGTTCAGAATGTTTTTCTCTTGTGCAATAGAACATTTACACAATTCATGAGGATAAAAAACATAGTTGCAAATAATTTCTATATATTATTTAAGATGTGCTAGAACTTTTAGGTAGATCTTTTTCACTTAGTGTACTTGTGCACTAATACATTCTTCTTCTCTATACTACAAGTTAGCTTAAGATTTATAGACAATTTTCACTGCTTTACTTCCTGAAGCTTTCATTGCCTTGGATCATATTTTCCTGGCAAAGTAAACATTACCATTATATTTGGAAAGTCTTCCCTGATCATACTTAATACAAAACCTGCTGGCAATTTTTCATGAACAAAGTGAGCTAAAGTCTGCTTGAGTTTGCATCAATGGATAATATATTGATTCTCTGGCATAAGTTTTCTGTATATAATATACAGAGAACTAGAGCACAAATTGTGCTAAACATGTAATAAAACAGTCCCTGCCCCTGCTTATTACTAAGTACAGGTACAATGTCACAGGTAGACACATAAACTAAGCTAGGACAGAAGGACATCATCAATAGGCATACCAGAATACCCAAATCACCTTGGTGTACAATTTGCAGCCTCACAGATAAGCACCAAGGGTTTTAATAATTACACATTTTCTTTTAATCATGTAAATATGTAAGAGCTTGTAATTAGGTCACTTGTCTAGTCCTTATTCATAGGCAGTTTGCTATAGTTCTAACATGGATTTCAGACAGAATCTGAAGGACAGAATGGTAGCTTTGCAAATTTATTAATGGAATTTCCTCCTTATACAGTGGGAGCAAAAAGGAAGGGTCACAGCTTTTTGCAACACTACCATTGACAAGCAGTGGAAATTGCCATCATTATTGGAACAGACAGGGAAGGCAAATAGGGATAGATGAAAGCTGGATAAACAGAAGGGGCTAAGATTTTAGGGTATTTATAATTGTTAAACCACTGTTTACATGAAACATACTGAACTGTGCAGGATCTTAATTTTACTGAAGGCCCAAAATCTATCATTCAGTCAAAACCTGCTTATTTTTCATATGTTTCAATTTAAATAAAAACTTCAAAGCATAAAGAGATGGAGCAGATTTGGATTGCCCTCTCCTAAATAACTCTGGATTGAAGGATAGTTGATAAACCTGGAAAATTAATAAAATATTTGATTAATTTAATAAAAAATTAAATGCTGTCTTTTATTCTCCCAAATCTTTGCTGTGATTAAAAGTGCTCAGGGAGTACAGAAGAGAAAGATAAGACGGCTAAAGTAAACCTCCCATTTAAACAAATTCATCTTTAAAATTACAGTGATAAAAGACAGGCTACTCATATTATCATTGCTAAACATTCTGAGAGGTCTTTACTGGTGATAAACTAAATTTATTTAACACATTTGAATGTGTACAAAATTGTTTACCACATAAAATATTATTTTGTAGTATGTTCTTTCTCAATCAGTGATGCAGATCAATTTAATGAATAACAAAATAGATGAGTTTAGTTTTAAGTGACAGGCTGATAATTTCTGTTCTCCTCAATTTAATAAGCTGCCAGTAATCATCAACAGAATTTTTCAGAGGCTATAGCAGTAATAAGTTAACAGTAGGTACAGAGCCAAATTACCAATATGCTAAGATGCTAAATGAAAAGGAACATATTGATAGAAAATATGTATTCTGGCAAGAAAATAAATAAATGATATTTCCTTATGTCAAATAGGACAAAACCAGAAGGAACAAGATAATCTAGTGCAAAGAAAAAGAAAATAAAAATCACCCTGCCTCTGAATAACATTAAAAAAAATCTAAGAATATATATCATTAAAAGCAATTAGAATAAAATTAAATTTTAAAAAAAGTAAGCCCTATAATTTTAGTGTAGATGCCAAAGAGATCACTATTATTAAAAGAACCTTTCATTTCTTAAAAGATTGAAAAAAAAATGAAGCCACTGTATTTTTTAAAGACCAGTGAAAAACTTTTAGTATAACTATAGATAAAAATGGCTTAGGAGAATTCACAGCAGTGCTAAAATTATCCAGATTACATAAGAGGAAGAACACATTTCATAAAAACATTGTGTAATATTTTGCCCTCATGTAACCATCAGTTTGGAAGTTGCCGTGACAGAGACCATTTTCCTTCAATTATTCTATTTCTTAAATATCAGTTTCTGAATTTTTCCTCATTCATTTGTTAGAGATAAAAGAGAAATTTTATGTTCAGAAACATGCGTTTGAAAGTTCTATGTTGCTGTAGCATTAAACTTTTCTAGAATACTGAAGATGTAGTAATAGTAAAAGAAAGATAAAAAAGTGAGCTGTTCACATTAACCTTTGCAAGTATCTCTCTTTCTAGTAAAGAAATCAAAATCAATTTAAACTGAAATCTTGATGAGTGGCAAATTCACAAGCAGACAAATCACACAGAAGTGTTTCACTTTAAAATTGTTTGAAGCAAGTACCAACACTAATTCAAAACATTCAAGAGATAATAAAAGTAGTAAAACAATTTTACCACATTTTCCTTTGGAAGACGGTTAAGAATGTCCACTTTTAAGCCTAAAATACACTAATATTTTTTTTATTTGCTTTGTTGTTTTGGTGTTTTTTAATCTTTCTTTTCTTCTCCACTTCACATTCTTTTTCTCAAAGAATTTTTCTCTTTTTCTTTTTCTTCTGTTTTTCAAGAAACATGATCTTGATTAAGAATCCAGAAATAAAAGTGTATGGAATCCAGGTCCAATCTTTCTATATAAAAGGGAATTATACACTCCTTTTGTGCATAAAGGAGTTTGATTAAATACACCTAAGGCTTGAAATGGATATAAATTTTAGTTAAAGTTTTGACAAAGTTTGCAAGATTTGTTCACAGATTGACAGAATCTTCTGAGCTGGAAGTGACCCAGAAGGATCAAATCCAACTCTTGAGTGAATGGCCCATACAGGGATTGAACCCACAACTTTGGTGTTTTTATCAGCAGGCTCTAACCAACTGCTAAGTGGTAGAGAATGTCTGAATGTGACTCTAAAGTAGATGTAATTATGTTTGGTTGCTTGCTTGCTTTATCTGAAAATAGATATAAACTTGAAACAAATTAATTCAAAGCATATTTTATACAAGAGAGAGACAGAAAGGAAGTTACTTCATATATGAAGATGAAATCCACTCTTCAATAAACATAGTGCCATCAATCAAATCAAGAGAAATCATAAGACTGAGGTAACATTTCAGAACACATAAAAGAATCCAGAACTCTGTAGTTAAAAGGTCTGGACACCTTCCAGTAGGAAGAACTGAACAAAAAATTCACTGCTTCTGTACCTTGTGTCTCTTCCCATCTATGTCTATTTTATTTAAAGTTATCCCTTAAACGTCACTATAACTTAGAGTGCATAAAACTAGACACACCAAACAGCTGACAGGTTGGAGTCAGTAGCTGCAAGAGTGTACTGCTATAGAATTTTCTTTTGGATTTATAAAACAAGTGTTTAGAAATTCAGAAAATCAAAATTGATACTACTTACCAACTTGAGTTTAGAATGGAATAATTAGAGGAAAATGAGCTCTCAGTGAAACACTGTTTTAGATTGCTGTGACGAGGAATGGCCATAGCTTTAGAAAATCAGCTTATGACCTTTACAGCCACTGCTGTAGAAAATAAATTTATATACAGGTACATGAATGATTGACATGATTTGTGTATCTACATGTGTCAAGACAACATTAAAACATGCACTCAGCTTTGAAGATATGTATCTTTCTTTTAACACATTGTTGGAGTTGTCACCTTGCAGCATTTCCAACAAAGTAAATGCAAGTGTATTTTAAAGGAAAAAATATCGGGGGGGGGGGGAGGGAGGGAGGGAGGGAGGAAGGGAGGGAGGACGGGAGGGAGGACGGGAGGGAGGGAGGACGGGAGGGAGGGAGGGAGGGAGGGAGGGAGGGAGGGAGGGAGGGAGGAAGGGAGGAAGGGAGGAAGGGAGGAAGGGAGGAAGGGAGGAAGGGAGGAAGGGAGGAAGGGAGGAAGGAAGGAAGGAAGGAAGGAAGGAAGGAAGGAAGGAAGGAAGGAAGGAAGGAAGGAAGGAAGGAAGGAAGGAAGGAAGGAAGGAAGGAAGGAAGGAAGGAAGGAAGGAAGGAAGGAAGGAAGGAAGGAAGGAAGGAAGGAAGGAAGGAAGGAAGGAAGGAAGGAAGGAAGGAAGGAAGGAAGGAAGGAAGGAAGGAAGGAAGGAAGGAAGGAAGGAAGGAAGGAAGGAAGGAAGGAAGGAAGGAAGGAAGGAAGGAAGGAAGGAAGGAAGGAAGGAAGGAAGGAAGGAAGGAAGGAAGGAAGGAAGGAAGGAAGGAAGGAAGGAAGGAAGGAAGGAAGGAAGGAAGGAAGGAAGGAAGGAAGGAAGGAAGGAAGGAAGGAAGGAAGGAAGGAAGGAAGGAAGGAAGGAAGGAAGGAAGGAAGGAAGGAAGGAAGGAAGGAAGGAAGGAAGGAAGGAAGGAAGGAAGGAAGGAAGGAAGGAAGGAAGGAAGGAAGGAAGGAAGGAAGGAAGGAAGGAAGGAAGGAAGGAAGGAAGGAAGGAAGGAAGGAAGGAAGGAAGGAAGGAAGGAAGGAAGGAAGGAAGGAAGGAAGGAAGGAAGGAAGGAAGGAAGGAAGGAAGGAAGGAAGGAAGGAAGGAAGGAAGGAAGGAAGGAAGGAAGGAAGGAAGGAAGGAAGGAAGGAAGGAAGGAAGGAAGGAAGGAAGGAAGGAAGGAAGGAATTACACACTAACTTGGCAGCTGACATCCATTCCAGCCTCCAGAAGCACCTGTACGACAGCTTTGTGGCCATTACGAGCAGCAAGATGCAAAGGGGTGTGTTTTCTTGTATTACAGTTCATCAGATTTGGATATGCTTTGATGATCATTTTTACAACGCGCAGACGTCCATAAAGTGCTGCCAGATCCAGAGGTGTTTCCAGTTTGTTGTTTCTTATTGTGGGGTCTGTCAGCTCTTCTAGTAGAACAGCAACAACTTCTGAATGACCGTACTGAGCTGCACAATGCAGTGCTGTTTCATTTTCATTGTTCTGTTAAAAAAAACCCAAAAGCTTCAGAAATTCATGTTTAATCCACAATAGAAATGCTCAGTATCTATAAATTGCCTCCATGAGATCACTACAGAGGCAGGGTTTGTAGTATAATGTATGGTAATGTATGTTAAATGCTTCAAAATTACTCCACTGAAATTTTAATAATAACACATTAATACTTCAGCTTGTGTCTCTCAAGCAGATGAGCTCCCTACGTGTCTACATTGCTCCCAATCCATTTTAACAACATGCCCCTCAAAACCTTGTAGGTCATGATATGCCAAAATCTGTAACCTTCCTTGATTCAGCTGTTCCTGAAATTATGATTGAGTCCTTCTCTTAAAAATACTCTGACAGTGAAGTCTCTCTTCTTGCTTT